>NC_080541.1:72342308-72354808 GCF_028640845.1 Ahaetulla prasina | reverse complement strand
CCAAGTGCTCTCTAGGCGTCTTCTCCGGCGTTTCATCTCTCTCAGCCCCTCGGAGAACCAAGGGGCCGGTCAAGATCTGCGCCGGGTCAGAGGCCGCAAAGGCACGACACGGTCCAAGGCCCCAGCCGCGGCCTGTTCCCAGGCCGCAACTAGTTCCTCAGTCGTGCCGCGGGCCAGATCCTCAGGGAATGGCCCAAGCTCCGTCAGGAACCTCTCAGGGTCCATCAGGCGCCTGGGACGGAACCAACGTAGAGGCTCCGTCTCCCTGCGATGGTGGGTGGCGGTTCGGAAGTCTAGGCGAAGGAGAAAATGATCAGACCATGACATTGGTTCTGTTACTAAATCGTCTAGTATCAGATCATTTAACCACTGACCAGAGATATAAATCAGGTCCAACGTGCCTCCCCCCATGTGCGTAGGGCCATCATTTACTCGTATCAGGTCCAAGGCCGTCATGGAAGCCTGGAACTCCCGAGCTGCAGTCGATGATAAGCCAGCTGATGGCAAGTTGAAATCCCCCATAGCTATAAGTCTGGGGGTCTCAACTGCCACAGTGGCAAATAACTCCAGCAGCTCGGGCAGGGCTGTGGTCACGCAGCAAGGAGCCAGTGCGTGATCAACAAGCCCAACTGATTCCTATGGCCCCACCTCACATAAAGGGATTCACAGCCGGCAATCTGAGGAACAGTGGCCTCCTCGGCTCTAGATCTTCCTTAATGACAACCGCCACCCTCCACCCCTACCCTGGGCCTCGGCTGATGGAATGCTCGAAACCTGGGGGTATAGTTCAACGAGGCACCCCTCTGGCCCCAACCAGGTCTCCGTAATGCCCATAAGGTCCGCGGACTCCCCCTGAATAAGATCACAGATCAAGGGGGCTTTATTTACCACGGACCGGGCATTACATAACATCAGCCGAAGATCCAGGCTCTGAGGATCACGGCCGCCCGAGGAACGGGTAGGGACTAAGGGGCCGGAGCACGTGATCGCTTTCAGACATCGCGCACGTGCTCCCCAAACTCGATACACCCCCCCCCCGCCATATCTGCCTCTCCCACTTACCATACAGATTGAACCACCCTCTAGTCCTGGAAATAATGTTTTCTGTGAAGCTTTTATTATATAATTCCAGAATCGCTATAATTTACTGCACCAAAGCTGAAATATACATAACTGAAAAGCAATCTCTTTCTACTTATATTCTTCTTAAGTCTTCAAACCTCTTCTGATGCTTTGGATAGGAACTGAATGGAGAAAACCACCCAGGCATCTCTAAATACAGACCTTTTGAAATTTCAGGTAACAAAAGCAATCAGTAAGAATTTCAGGCATTATCCTTATGTCTCCGTAGTTAAATATTGTATATATTTTACACACTGGGAGTAATCAACTGAAAGGAAAGTATATGTAATGCAAACCACTGTTTCTGCAAAACAACAATGTCGTTGACACAAATAGGTGGTCTTATGTGAACTGTTCCCAAGATCTAAAAGATAAGTTTGGGGTGGTAGAGGGTTTATAAATTCAATTTTTTTAATCAATTAAGTAACTTATGCATGAATGATATGGAAAGTATTTTATAAAGTAATAAAGGCAAGACAAAAACCTAATAAATAAATAATCTCCTGCAGTTACAACATTGGAAGTATTGAAGGAAAAAAACCCTCATCACTTAAAATTTTGTGGACTAATGTTCACAAAGAATATAAACTTTTAAGTGAAGAAAATTAGGGCTACTACAGTACATACCTTTCTTCTATAATTCAGTATGTATTTTTGTGAAGACAGATTTTAAACACTCAGTTTAATGAAGACAAATATTGATAGGCTGAATATTACACTGATTCCAGGTTTTCAACCATGGATAAAATTGGCATCATATTTAAATTTATATGGAATTTCAAAAAAATCTGTCTTCAAACGTTTGAAAAATACTGATCTAAGCTATTTGGAAGAGTGCATGAAATCATCCTTAGGGTTATAAAAACTATTATGAACTATTCTTAAATGTGAAACAAGTTATATTTTTTCAAGGTAATTCAATATTTACTCTTGATTGTATAAAAATGGTATGTTTTTAATCTCAGAATGGAAACCTAAAAAAACTCCTTTCAATAACAAAACGATAAAGACTTTTACTAATTTTTGCCAGTAAAAATGAAACATTTATTGTAATTTTGACTGGCTTATCTTGAATTTCTACTACTGTCTTTTTACAATTCATACTATCTACCTCCAGCTGAAGGTAATCTGTAGTCCAAATCATCCAAATACTCTCTCTCTTTCTCATATTTCCTCGTGGATCCAATAAATCAGAAATCACCAATGTGCAACTTTTTTGTAAAATTCTAAATCTGTTGCCTTCAGGAAGGTATTTCACAGTCCTCAGTGAGAATATTAGTCTTGAAATTCTTTAAATAATGAATCACACCTCAATGAAAACTTTGATAGATTTTTCTTTTTAAGTTATAGAAATTGTCACTAATGATAATTTGGAATGCTAATTAAAAAATGATCCTATCATAATCATTTATCAATGAACAGAAGTTGGAGTTCTTAGTACTGGGTTACAGAAAGGATCCACATTGCATAAACAGGAACAGGCTATGAGAATGCTTGTTATAAATTTCTCACAATTGTCTGACTATAATGTCACTCTTCAGAGTAGTTACAACTAAAGTAGATGAGGAAAAATATTGTTTTCTCAGCACGAAATATTGTATCTTGCAAACTGAGAAAATGAGAGATCACGGAAAAAGCGCAATCTTGAGAAACATGTCAGGATCATGCGCAACAACTGTGCAATTAGCTGTGCTAAAAAAGTCATTTGGAAAGACCCTACAATAATGTTATGTTATCCTGTTAGTCACTACCTTGCCAGCTTTGTAGAATGCTGATCTCCTGATGGGTTAATAGTATCCTTTCACCCAATGATTTACTTAGAATAGTTTTGTAGTGTCATGCACAATAATTTCCAGCTGCCTTTAGCCCAAATAAAATTCCTTAGGAGAATTTTTGACCTGTAGTAGCAAAAGAATTACAGGGGAAGTATAAAAAACCATTTATCTCTAACTAAGCTTACCTTATTGCTCACATTTTACTTGCTGTTACCCAATATTGGATGGATTGTAGATATTTGATTACATATAAACAACTGCCAACTTCAGATGATCATTATGATTGTGTATTTTAGCTTTACATTAGTGTAGCAATAACTGATAATCAGTAAAAAATCTAAAATATTCCCCAACAGCAGTAATTTTTCAGATTCTAATGTAGACAAAACTTGATTTCAATAAATATTCATGAAGCTGAAATAGGCATCTATGAAATAATGCCAACTATAGGTTACCTAGTAAGATACAATCTCAAAAAAAAGCCATGCACCATAAATATATCTTGAAAAATATAATCAGAGCATTGCCATCCTGGGTTAAAGGGAAATCAAGCAGATTCTAAACTCACTGAAGACTTAAAGTTACAATAACAAGTCCCTTTTTAAATTTACTCTATTACTATAAACCCCAAAACAGAAGCTCTATATTCACTTGTTTTGTTAACAATATATAATAAAATATGCATTATAAACTAATAGTTACTGAGTATTTTAGAATACGCTACATAAATAATAAATCTGTTAGGACAGCATACCTGCTAAAGCAGCAGCTTTTGCAGAGTTTCTTCCCAAGTGGAGCAAGCCAAGAAAAGGTGAGTCTCTTATAGTCTTGGCTCTTATCCTTTTAGCTTCTGGGACTAGAGAAAGGATGCACAACTTTTCCTGAACTAAAAGCTAAGCTTGCTTTTAGAGACATATGAATGACAGTGCTCAAAATGTAGGTGAGGGATTATGTAAAGAAATGCCTGGGTATATAAACAGTTGCCTGGGTGTATTTAAAAATGGGCAGAGGTGTTGAAATGATCTAAAACACTGAAAACACATACATATCAAAGGCACGTACTATATGTGAAAGGTCACATAAACTCTTACACATTCATTCAAAATCAATTGTGCCCGTATATATTTATTTAATTCAGAGTTAAGCAATTGCATATGTACACTTAAACCAGGAGTGAAATCTAAAAATTTTCCCTACCGGTTCTGTGGGCGTGGCTTAATTGGTGGGCATGGCTTGGTGGTCAGATGACTGGGTGGGTGTGGCCAGTAACAATAAATAATAAAAATTATAAACAAAGTATAAAAAACAATAAGAAGTATCAAAACCAACTTTCACACTTTACACATACACAACTCGCACACACACACACACACACACACACACTGCCACATACAGTTTTCTGAGATTTTGTGTGTTTGTGTACTTAGAGTGAAACACTACAGAAACCACCAAATCTCAGAAAGCTGCACAAATATTTTATTTTATTATTTTATTTTATTTTATTGTGGACTTCAAATCCCAGAGTTCCTCAGCTAGCAAAGCAGGAAGTCAAAGCAAGCTTTTTTTTTCTTCAATAGCTGAAGAAAAGCATACAGTTGCAGCCGGAAAGGAGCAGTAATTATAGGTAAGTGAGGAGGGGGAATTGGCTGGGCATGAGTGGGGGCTCTTGTAAGTGGGGGCTGTTAAAAAGTGAGTTTAAAAGCCTGTGAGGATCAGGAAACTCCTCTGGGATCGCCAGAGGAGGCTTTTAAATCCTGGGGTTTTTTCTTTTTTTTTCTCCCTCTTTGGCTGAAGAGGGTTTTTAAAAAAAAACTTTTAAAGGGTTTTGATCTCTGCTCAGCCCCGCGATCATCAGAGGGTTTTTTTTTTTACTTTTAAAGGCATGTTTCGGCTGAAGAAAAACTTTTTGGGATTTTTGCTACCGGTCCTCCGAACCAGCAGCTGCCATCGCTACCTAATCGGGGGAGCCGGTGCGAAGAGCACCCCTGACTTAAACCCAAATACTATCCAAAACCCACCTCTCTCTTAAGCAAACTGACACACATTTACTTGTTACTGTGTTTAGGCTGTATTTTTTTCTTAGACCTCAAGTCTGTTTTGCCCAGAAATAGTTTTTTATTTTGTCACAACAAGCCTGTCTATTAGGTTATCCTGAGAGAAAATGGCTGGCCCAAACTCACACAGTAAGCATGTCTGTGGCAAGGTGGCAACTTTAATCTAGATCACTACTGAGCTGCCTTTTTAAAGTCCAGCACATTCATGCAAATATTCACATTCATAGTTTCTACTATGGTCTCTCTGAATCTTATGCATTGCTGTAGTAATACTTATATATTAAGACACAAAATTAAGACACAAGTAGTACTTATGTATTAAGACACAAGATGGAAGGTCAGGATGACAAAAAAACACTTGAGATGGGAAAGCCTATATTCATTCCCAAAATAGACTGTTTGGGAATACTGTTTTCTCTCCAATCCAATAATTCAATAGACATATGTACCAAGCCATCACAAAAAGGTCTCATTGGACATGAAAATAATGAGGAGTTTACTCAGGGAATCTTCAGTGTATAATGTTCTCTTCCCTTGGCATCAAATTACTGTATGAAAAGCTATTTACAATCTACTTCAATTGCATATAAGTTGTTTTTGTTAATGTTTAGGAAATGGACAGCTTGCAGTATTAAGCTGAAATCTGTGTTACTATATCAAATTTCTTGCCTGTAGTGTTAAAGAGAATACATGCTCTCTCCCATCAGATATATACTAGTGAGTAGACCCAGCCTTATTTTTCAAAATTCTATATTTATGTGCACTAAGAGTTTATATATAGATCCAGAATCTCAAAAAGAGACAAAATAATACATTTGCTAGCAATGAAGTTCCTTACAATTTACTTACAATTAAGTGAAATAAAATATAATTGTCTACTTTCATGCAATGAAGTGAAATTCATGTAGTGGTTTAATAATAATAGTTATTAAAGATACAATAATTTACATTCTTTTCTTGGGACTGTAACAAAGTCTTTATGCATGGCAAAACAAAATTTAAAAGCTCCTACATTCTGAATATTGTAAGTATTGCTTTTTATTATCAATTAGTTCCATTTACACCTTTTCTTTGAGAGTTTAAAACACATCAGAGATTATTCTATAATCTCAAATGGATCAGAAAGATGGCTACAATTCTTTTCAAGAGCTAGTGAGGAAAACAGATGTCAAGAAGCTGTGATTCACATTTTAAGAAGCTGTATTTCCTGTGCATAGAGCAAAATGCCTTATTATTTTGATTGCTGACAAGATGGTTGCTTTAATTATAATTATAAAAATCTATTCTTTGTTCTTTTAAAATATTATATGTATTGATCACTACTTTCACATCAAACTAACAATTAGAATATAAAACAAATAAAAAGCAGGTATTTAATACAGTAATTTCTCTATTTTTATGTAATATATAATGGTGCTTAAAAGTTGGTGAACTTTTGAATGTTCAATTGTCTGCATAGATATGACCAAAACATGACCTGTCTCTACATAAGTCCTAAAATTAGAGAAGGACAATTCAATTAAACAAATGAGTCAAAAACATAATTGTTCATTTACTTCTTTAGGAAAATGTTCCAAAGTTACATATTTGTATGTAAGGTGTATATACGGAGGATTATCAGTTCATTTGAAGGGAAAATTAGAGTCAGGAATTTTAATCAAGGGGATGATAACTAGATGTGAATGTGGGAAGTCCTGCACTTATTTAAAAAAGTGGAATTCAGAATATTCAACTATCAAAGATTAATCTTCATCACACAGCTACTGTATGTGATAGTGTATTATGGATGAAACAAAGGAGACTTTTCAGGAAAGTCTGAAAAACAGTTGTTAATGCTTACCAGCTCAGACAAGATTACAAAAATATTTCCAAAAAATTGTACTCCACCAATTCACTATCAGGTAGATTATTTACAAATGGAGGTAATTAAGGCTACTATTATCTTTCTCAGGAAGGTTGACCAATGAAGATCACATCAAGGGCAAGGCATGTCTTACTCTGAGAGGTCTCAAAGAAACCCATACTAATATCTAAGGAGCTAAAGGCCTGTTTTGCATTGGTGAATATCAGACTCATGACGTCACCATCAGAAGAACACTGAACAACAAAGGTGTGATACAGCAGAGTTGTAAGGAGAAAATCACTACTCCAAAAATAACACTGCTGCCTGCCTACAGTTTGTAAAAACCCACACTGATAAACTAGATGACTATTGGAAAAATTTTCTGTGAATGGATGAGACCAAAACAGATTGAAAAATGTTATACTGGAAAAAGGCGAACACTGCATCCCAGCCTAAGAACTTTATTTCGTCTATAAAACACAGTGGTGGCATATCATGGTTTGCAGATGGTTTGTTGACTCTGGGCCAGGACAGCTTGTCATCATTGATGGAACTACAAGATCTGAATTGTACCAGCAAATTTTACAGGAAAATGTCAAGGTATCTATCTGTGAACTGAACCTCAAAAGAAAGTGAGTCATGCAGCAAGGTAACGACCCAAAATACACAAGCTGTATCATTAAAGAATGGTTAAGGTAGAAGAGAGTTAATGTTTTGGAACAGCTAAATCAAAGTCCTGTCCTTAATGCTATAGAAGTGTTGTGGAAGGCACTGTAGCAGTTCATGAAAGGAAGCCCACCAACATTTCTGTGTTAAAGCTGTTCTGTAAGATTGAGCTAAATTCGCCAAATTATGTGCAGGATTGATTAAATATGTAGAAAGCCAATTTGGTATAGTGATTAAGACACTAGGCTAGATACACGAGACTGAGAGTTCTAGTCCTGCCTTAGGCATGAAAGCCGACTGGGTGATCTTTATTCACTGTCTCTCAGCTCAATGCAACTCACAAATCTGGTGTTCTGGGAAAATAGGAGGACGTGGGAGTGCAGGTGTGCTTGAGTTATTATAAAAATAAGAAAGATGGGAAATAAATAAATATTTGAAAAGTTATCAGAAATCTTTAGTTGCAGTTATTGTGGCCCAATGAAGGCACACCAATTAATGAAAGCAAAGGCTCACTTTTGCCACACTAGTATGTAGCTTTGGATCATTTTCCTCAATAAATAAATGAACAAATATAATGTTTTTGACACCCAATTGTTTAACTGGGTGTTTTTTTTCTAGTTTTGGGACTATGTGGAAAACAGATCATATTTTAGATCATATTATGCAGAAAACTGAACAGTTAAAGGATTCAAAATTAAGCACCATTGCCTAATAAAATAAAACTATTTTTGAAAACTGTAAGATTCTAATTATAATATCACTTTATTCCTTTTTTAACATTTTTAACTGTACCTGAAAGTAAAGCACCAACATTCTTAATTCAATAATGTATTAATATATCTAAACAAAATTAAATCTTCCAAATACACACCTTTCCAGAAATTGTATTTTCTGGAAAGTTCTAAAAATACATTCATGCAACTAAATATATTGTACAGTATAGATGAATTTACTCCAGCAAAATAAATAAAAGATACAACAGCATGGAGTTTAATACAATGATCCTTTACAGAGTATATAGTATATCTTCTATACCATCCTCTTGTTGAGATCAATTTTATTCATAATTAGAACTGTACCTACATTTTAAAAAATTATATCTGTATTTTATTTTATTTTATACATACCTGATTGGGATTATATAAGAAAAAAGGAGAAGAAACCGAAAAAGATTGCGGTACCATGGTCCCACAAATCCTTGCAAGGTTACCATAACAACTGAAAGTGCAACTAAAGCCAAGAACAGTGCTTTGGTCAGTTGATTCAGTTCAAGATCCAGCAAACCAACCTAAAAGGAAGCAATATATATTTAATAACTATTTTGCTAAATAACTAAATTTAAGCTAAATAAATAAATTTCAAATTACATTTTGCGTTTATTTGAAATATCTAAATATAAACCATCAGAAGAATAGACAAGAATATGTGTAGCTCAAGGTTGAACTATGGAGTCCTTAGTGCTCTCTGCATTTGGCTGTTTTCTTGCAGATGTTTCATTGCCTGACCAGAGTAATAGCATCAGTGCTAGTGAGTATGGGGTTTGCTTCCTGTTAACATAGCTTATTAGAAGCTTATATTAAATTAGAAAAATACACTGATATATTTTATAATATATATTTTACCCTGTTTTCCCCAAAATAAAACATCCCCCAATAATAAGCCCAATAGGGCTTTTGAGTACATGGCAATAAGGCCAAGCACTTATTTCAGGGTCCAAAAAAATATAAAACAGGACCTTATTTTTAGGGAAACGTGGTATTATAAATATAATCAAATGTTTGGGTAATAACATAATTACTGTGGCTTCTTTGTGTCTTTATAAATTGGTTTGAAGCTTTTTCATAATTAAAAATTATAGCTGTGTTTGGGCAAGTCTATTTAACCAAGAATAATAGATAAGAGTAATGACATGATTTTATCACTTTTAAGCTTTTATTACATATAACATGATTTTTAATTGAATTCCTAACTTTAAAAGTCCCTAAAAGTACAATTTTAAAAACTGTATATATCATTATACCAATATTTTATATATTAGTGCATAGAGGGTACTGAGATCTTTATGCCCCACAAGACTTTAAATAGATGTAGGATTAAATATTAGAGAAATTTGTGATTTATCATTCATAAAAAACATAGAAACGTATTTGTAAGACCAATTAGAAATTATATGGTTATGCTTTTCACATTATAGCATGAGTTTTGGGGTACTGTATCTACATTAAATTTCTAGAGAGATATTGCTTTGGGAAGTGGTTGTACTGATATGCAGCTCACCAGTAGCTTTATTCTTCTTTTCAACTAATTTTGGTAAAGCAGTGGGTATTTTTAATTGTATTCCATTCCTGCCAGTGGACTGGATGAGAGTCAAGAAACTGAAGCACAATCCAACCTTCATATGGATTGCAGTTTCCCTGTAATAAAAGTAACCTATAATATGATTCCCTATGCATTTTTTTCAGACTGAATTTACTGTACTTGCTTCCACTATTCTTTCATGGTTCCCAAGCCACATGAAGGAGATACAAATCCAAAAATATAGAAGAATATTTCTAGTGATTGTTTTTATTTCTGGTTCCAACTTTAAACTCCATTCAAAAATTACAAATCCCCCCCCCCCAAATTAACCTAACTCAATCCTACCAGGTTGTATTACCTTTCTGTATCCTCTTGGATTATTATATAAATCATAATTAATGTAACAGTTAAATGATTTCAATAAACTATTCAGGTTTGGATTATACTAAATCAGTGTATGGCGAGATGTGTGTAATAGATTAGTTTCCAATGAAATTAATTAGATTCAGTTGAACTATCTTAGCTTGAATTGATATATTTGGTGTTGAAACAATATTTTTTAAAAAAGGATTTGTGAAAGTAAAAATTGTTGAAGGTATTTCTCCAATTACTTCTAGTTCAAATATCATAAACTCATACTAATTCAAAAACAGGTCACACCAGTTGATGTTTTGAATATGCAATTCTAAATGACACTTTTGCAATAAGCAAGCCAAGATAATGATACCATACAGAAATACCAGAGAAAGTTTAGTTTGTTAAAGAGTAAGAGGGCATAATATTCCAAAAGGAGAAAAAATGCCTACGAATAGCATTAAAGTACTTCTGGAAAGTTCAGAATTCATTGTTGTTTATGGGCAGTCTCTTCCCCAGAGAACTCGGCAGCTGAAGACCACAGTGGCTGATTTATCAACTACATTTAAAAAAGCAAGCACAACGAGAACAAATATCTTACAATATCCGCGGCTTCAACTACTACATAGTTTATGCTTGAATTATTGAGAAAAATAGGTTTCTGGATTAAAATGAAGAAAAATTAAGCCAGGGAAGTAGAGCATGTTTCAAAGCCCTGATCTTTTTGCGTTGACAAAGGCAGTCTAAGTTTCAGGCCTCGCTGAGGATCAGATGAAGTCATTATTCATTCAGTCAGGGAAAAAAGACTCAATTACCTCAACCTAAAGATGCTATCAATGAATGCAAAGTGCATATTTTACTCTATTCATCCAAATCCCATTAAAAAGTGAAAGGAATGATTTAATCTGGCCTTCTAGAGTTGGGCTTTTTTTTTGTAATACAATAAAGAATCACTGTCTTGCAATATGCATAACCAGTACCTCACACTTTCTTGCTGCATCATAGCTCTGAATGACTGTAAAAGCCAAGACAAAACCTGACAGAAAAGTATACAAAGTTTCCTTTGAGAAATGGCATTTATGGGCCCAAATGTTATGCATAGTCTCTGAGTACACATATGTAGATAACCAAAAGGATAAAACTTCCCTAATTGATAGAGATAGATTTGGATGCAAGTTTGGAGCTCATTCAATAAGTTTATGTGCTCTTTAAAATTAATGTAAAAGGTTTTAGAGATACTTATCTGCTTAGCTAACATGACTGATTATGTATACTAACACTTCTTCCATTCACATATGTTTATGGTTTTATCATTTCTATTATGTATGTACACACACACACACACACACACACAGTTTTCTGATATGCCAAAAAGCAACCATGCCACATTGTCTAAGATTTGTAAAAGTTATTTGTTAAAAACATTTCATACTAAAAAAAATAATTTTGTAATATAAACAAGCACATAACTTCATCAAAAATAAATTTAATTCAAATTTAATCCTAATACTGCTTTTTTCCAATCTTCAATACCTGTAGAATTTTTTTCATGTTTACCATAATATTTGTGTTGTTTTAAACTATGATAACAAAATGAAGTTTGAAACTAGAAATTTTCTCTTGGGGAAAATTTGTACAAAGAATAATTTTGTAAAGGGGGTGTTGTAGGATAATGAACACAATAATTGCCTCTATAATCTAAAATGCTACTAATGGCAACAATCACATATCCATTTAGATCCTCTTTAATTTATGTACCAAGTTTTAAGTAGCTAATCACTTTCAGTAAAAAAAATGGATTATACCAACAATAAAGGGTAAGAATGGTATTGCTTAACTTGTTTAAGGAAATATCTGTTCTCAATTATTCAATTATTTCAAATAATTGAATGAGCAAATTTTTTAATTTCTGAATGATAAAGCTATTGTGATAGATAATTAAGAAACAATAGAAAATAAAAAATATTTGATTACATAAATAGTAAAGGGGAAGTTATTAAAAGGCCATCCAATGTAAAACAAAACCATTTAAGAGCCTAATCATATAGACTTCTATTGAGAACTAATTAAAGCTGAGATCAACAACCCTTCCTTTTAAATATATTGATTAGACCCTAATAGCAAATTGTTCTGCAAAAGTGAAGCATTCCACAAAAATATTCTTAACTGTTATTTATGGAAAGTCATTTTAGGTCAATTAAAATATTTTTAAATGAAATTAATATATTGTTTAGAATATAAGATGGACACACTTAACAATCTAAACAAGGGTATCAGAAAAACTGAAGAATGCCAGTGTTACATCTTTCCACCTATCTGGGTGCTTTTAAAATTAACAGTCAACACTCTCTAACCTATGGTTAATATTCCAAGCAATGTTTTTTAAAT
>NC_080541.1:71577308-71649808 GCF_028640845.1 Ahaetulla prasina | reverse complement strand
GCAAAAGACACATGTTTTGTTAACAAAAGAAAAAAATTGAATAAAAAATGGAAACCTTAGGCTCACTTGCTGCATGGGGGGGAAAAAACAGTGTTTACTATTTTTTATTTTTTTTAATTCCTTCTGAGTTACCTCTGATAATGTTTCCCACTGAATTTGCTAGGCAGCATAATGAAAGGTAATTAAAGGAAGGCCCTCCTCCATCTTGGGTGGAAAAGAAAGCTTGATTATCACCAAAGTGCAACTTATTGGATATAAATTTAGTGCAGTTTTCCGATTAAGAAGACTATTTGCTATTAGACTATTCAGACTATTAGGAAAGATAAAGTCTAAACCATTATCATTGCCAGATCAAACATCCAAATTGTTTCACGTTCTGTCTAGTGGGGGAAAAAAACCAGTCAGATACTACTAGGTAGTACACAGAAAAGCTATAATCAGAAATAATATATGGTAGATTGTGCGCAGCTTTTTACACTCAGTTGTTTGCATTTTTTTAATATTAAGATTCCACTGTTAGTCATCTAGATATGAATGGGGAAGGCACTCATTCACATTCATGATGATTTTGTTAGCTGAGAACAGAGAAAGCAGGTTATGAAAGAAATGGATGTCTGGAAAGATCAGCAAGAAATCCCCAAGCTCTTACACCTGTATCTAAGAAAAGCCGACGTTAAGCAAAGGTCATGATGACAAAGACAGAAGGTTGTAACCAACACTCAACATCCCTAGAGAAGGACTTTTTTTTTCTCTCTTTGCAAGTTTCATTCGCTCCTTTTCACAACGTTCGTGGTGACTCAAATGGTAAATGACAAGAGACTAAAATAAATGCCCAGATTTGACTTCTTCCACCTGGAAAGTAATCTGCTCATTTGTTCTACTGTCAAAATGTAGCAGATGCAAATGTAAACAAAATTAAATTCATGCAAAGGTAAAACAAGTTCAGTGGCACATTTGAAAATGTTTACGTTTATTCTTGCGTGATGCTCAGTAACAAGAATCTGCCTTGCCATCCTCCCTCAGGTGGATGGTCCTCTTAATCTACCTAGTCCCCTCCCTTCTGTTTTTTCCTCCTCCTCCTCTTCTTCCTTCTCCTTTCCTTTTTGGACAAAGATTCTTGGCATTGCTCACCCAAACAAACAAACTTTGCTAACAGCTTTCAACTTGGAAAGCCCGCTTTTTAAATATTTGCCGCTACATAATTGAAACAGCTGTTTTAATGAGATACCTACTGTCATCATTTTACCCTGGCTGAGCTGGGTGACAACAAAGCAGTAATAACGAATTCAATAATAATTAACTCGGGTCATCTGCTCATCTGTCATGGCTCATCAGCTTTAGGGAGAAAAATCCCAGTGAACTTCTCTCTTTTGTGAGCTTTCCAAAAACTCTGCAATAAAATGCTTAGAGAGGACTCTAGGTAGCCCTTCAAAAGTTCTAAGCAAACTGGTAAGTAGGTTAATTAAATTTTATGCATGTTTAAATGCTAATGATTACATTCCTAACATTACAGTGTAATCTGTTATGGAATGATGTCATGCAAGCAGTGGTTTTTAGTGCCTAACACATTTCCATCCTGATGTGGGGAAGCTCTGGATCATTTATTGGAGGGCAGGAGTTGACAGTAGGTTTTCAGAGCCAGGTTTTACAGTCAGATCCTCTTGCTGTGTATTGAATATTAAGTAGAGAAGTTAAGGAAAAGAGCGGCTTGGCATTGCAAGTCCTATGTGCTGCGATCTCAGTTCTCTATAATGAGCTTTTCTCCACATCAGAACGGGAATCTAGCAGAGATCTCACCATTTTGCAATAATCGGTCATGATGTTACTGTACTACGAAGATATTCTTCTTCCTAACTGGACCAATGGCTAAATTAAATGGTCTTCAGTAAATCCTTCCTCGTGTATTAATTGATTTTGTAAATAAATAATTGTACTGCAAATCTGCCAGGAACTCATAGTGATTGATAGTCATAAAACCAGAATTAAAATATCAATGTTTGGTAGTAGTAATAAAAAAACAGATGGAATACTAAGTGAAATTTGGGGGCAATGTTCTAACTACTAAATGTTCTCTGTAGGAGCTCTGTATTCAGTGGTTCTTAGAACGTTGTAACAGATGGAGCCATCCTCTATTTTAAGGGAAGAATATTTCATAAAGCAGTAATTGAAAATGTTTTCTGGTCTTGGGTCCCTTTGCTTTATGAAAATTGGATACACCACAGCCTTCTCTTTTGATGATCAGCTGGAGAAGCTGATTCTGGTTGGAGAAGGCAAGTCCAGCAGGTAACAGGGCATAAAAGGGTATACAGTTCAAAACCAGCACTTTGAATTGTAGTGCAGAGCCAATAGCATAGGTGTAGATATAGATATAACAGAGAGAGTAAAATTTCAAAAGGGAGGCTGCGTTTGGTGCAAATTACAGTCTTCAAGTGGACTTCAAAGGCAGTCTGCTGCAGAGTCCATTGAAAGGACTAGGGAAAGAAAATGTGAAAGTTTCCTCTTCCTCTTTTCATTTTTTATTACTGCTTTTGAGCTATTTGCACTCATCACACAGCATTATTTCCAAAAGGCATTACCAGAAAATTCTGTTATCACTGGCACAGTTTAATGCATTGGAGGGCATTCACATACATTCCATATCTGTAATTCACCTTCTGTCCCGGAAGAATGTGCCACTGAAATCCAAAATAAAAGTGTGTGTGCGCGTGTTTGTATGTATATGCGCATGTGTGTTTCTCAAATACTTAGAAAATATGTAACCATGCAGTTGCAATAGGGTTGTCTGTCCTAATTTAATTTATGCAAATCAAATGAATATTAAAAGCATAAGAGGAGCATCAAATTAAAAAAAAGGAAAAAGGAAAATTTACAGCTCAGTCCAGAAACTAGTTAAGATAACCAACTGACAAATGTACTTTTAAGTGAAGGTAATTCTATACAGATGTTTTAGAAAAATCTACAAGATTTAATGGGTTAGTCATCAATAAATTCTAGTTCTATGCCACTTGCTATGACAAATTCCTACTAAATTAGGACTTTTGCTCTATTGAGCATTTATAACTTTGCATCTTTGTTCTATGCTTCTATTCCAATATGGAATTATACTGTATATATTAGGCCAGTAGTTAGTTTCACTACATTAAACAGCACTTGAGTTTTCAGTCTATAATTTAATTACTGCAAATCAGTAATTCCAATCATGCAAACTTAAATATTTTTATTTAACTAAATTTTCAAAAATGATTTCCTCCTCAATATGCCGAAAAGGGGGGGGGACTAAAATCCTCTTTTTGATTTTTCTTTTAATAAAAAAAAGATGACTTGGTTCAAAAATCATGTTATTGGAGGGGGGAATGGTTCATACTATTATGCACCCTATTTTAATGAGTCTCGTAAAGAGTCTGTCTGTCATTCTATTTTTGAAGATGAAACAGGAGAAAAGATAACACTGTGTCCATTGTTCTTTAGCCACATTCTTACTTGAAATGAATTCACATTATGAAATTTCGCTGTTTTGCTATAAATATAAAGATGGATAAGCTTTGTTTTCAAATTCCATATAGGTAAAACTAAAAAGAAGCCAAACAGAATGTTCAATTGGCCTTTGACAAAAACAAACTTTGACACAGAGGTTTGGATGAAATCTCCAAGCCCAACAGTGGTCTGTATGTGATATTTCAGGCTTAGAGTTGATTGGATTTTTAAAGATAAGATTTAGATCTTCACATGGGATTGTTCTGATACAAGTGAGCAAATGTGTGTCTACAAATATTTTGGATGATGACTCCTGCAGCCTCTTGCTAGGTTTCTAGGCATAGAAATGTAATACATACATAAATAAAATATTAACCTAGAGCCTGAAGTCCAAAGCATGTATAGCTTGCTCATTACTCTATAGGCATGCAAAGGACAAAATGCAAGACATCAACAAAAGGGAAAAAATAAGTAGATGCATAGTTGGATTTCTTATAGGAACAGCAATCATCGTATTCTTCTATTATCAGACTTGAAACTCAGTGGCCTTCTTATAGTGATAGTGAAAACAATGGACTTCCTTTCAAATATGAGTAAAGCTGGGATATTTATATTCAGGATGCTTCAGGACTGGAAGTTGGTTGGTGATCACCCAGAAAAATTGCATGAGGTATTTGGCCTCTCAGTGATTGAAACAAAAATAGTTTATCTTCCCTTTATTAAAGTCTACCTGGAGAGCATCATCCCATTATTGCAAGTACATGTAATTTAAGTCCATGACCTTGATCCCAAGGAACTGTGGAAGACTACTGCCATAGTTCAATCCTTTGCACTTTAAATTTAACTAGATATACATCCGAGTATGTATACATACAGTAAGATGTCAGGATCTTACCTTTGACTTGAAATCTAAGTGAAAACAAAGTGAAGGCAAAGTCTTTCCATTTGGGGGATTGCCTCAAGTGAATTTGAATTTATGTTTGTATGCTTTATTTCTTATTGACTACCCTAAACTGTTGAGATGGAACAAAGTATAACATTTAACACCTTAACTATTTGGTAACTGAGTAGTTTATTGTGTTCCCAGGTTACCAAATAAAGTAGGACAATAAAAAATGCATAAACACACATGTCCACCCACAGATGCACATATGTGCACATGTGGCACATGCACACATACACAGATGGCATGTTTCCTATTAGTAGTAAATCTAATAAGAAGTATTAGTAAATCTTGCCTGAACTTCTGTTATGAACCATAATAATAGGGTAAAAGGGGGGTGGGAAGATAATGTGGTAACTTAAGCTATATTTCTAACAGTTAACAGGCACATTACTGGGTTTAGTTAGAAGAAGATGAAACTCTGTCTGATAATAGCATAAATTAAAAGTGAATCAAGTGTTTATACTGATTTAGAAAAATATACAAATTTAGCCACACACAGGACATCAGAAAGACAGGAGTTTTTCAAATATATTAGCAGTGTACCTGACCTTGTAACTCTGAGTCCTTCAAAAAGACTAATGACTACGTTTCTCACTCCTGGGAAGTTCTGTGTTGTCAGTTTACAAGATCATTAGTGGTTTCATATTCTAATAATTCTACTGAACTAAACCTGTATTACAAAAAAAAATTCTCTCTCTCTCTCTCTCTCTCTCTCTCTCTCTCTCTCTCACACACACACACACACACACACACACACACACACACACACACACACACTTATATATAATTATATCAGTCTGACATCAGTCTTGCTCAGGTGTAGTAAGATTCTTTAGAAAACTAAGAAATCATAAATGATTTGATGGTCTCACTATCTTTCAGTCTATATCTGTATGCCTTTTGCCAATAAAACAGAAGACCGCTAAATATCAATGATTCATCCCAGAACAGTCTGGCGTAGTGCTGAAGTTGTCAGCCTAAAAAATGGAAGACTTTGAGTTTCACTCCCACCTTAGGACCAAAGCCAGATGGGTGACTTTGGGACAGTTTAACCTCTTTTAACCTCTAGGAAGATGACAATGGTAGGTAATCACTGCTGAAAATGTTGTCAAGAAAACATCAGGGACATGTCTAGGCAGTCATCGGGCATCAAGACTGATCTGAGGTAAATAAATAAAAAAAAAAGAATAAGAGGTCTTTTGAGAACTGTAAAGCATTATGGAATTTGAGCATTTTTCGTCTCGGATTCAGGAAAACCCCCGGTAAATGTTTACTAGAGATGAAAAGGATGAAATTTCAACACTGAAAAATGTGGAGTTCCAAATGTATTGCTTTCACTTTGGAAACAAGACCAGAATCCTCTTCTGGCATTCTATGATTTAGTTGAAATAACATATGAGGAAAGAAGATAAATAACATTTTACTAATTCTACCATTGTCTTCTTAACTGTTATCATCCCTTTCTTTCTAGGATAGCTTTCTATATTCTGCAGGGGATCCCCATGGCAATCAGACATTCTTCCAGAATATGAGAAAGATGATTGGCCTATTTTTACTCAGGTTGCTAGCTTATTTTAACTAGGTTGTAAATACCCAGGGAGAGTTTGATAATCTGAATTCCAGAACCTGGAAACACAGCTTGTTCCCATATTCATACTTTCTCAACTTCAGATAAAGGCATTTTTATTCTTCTAATTTTTTTTAAAAAACGTTTGTAAACCTTAATGTTTGTAACATTTTAGTTCAGTTGATATTACTGAAAATAATATTTTTATTATTTTCAGATTGGATCCTGCAATATTTTATATATGTATCATTTATATAAATTGATATCATTTTATACCATTTATTTTAGCAACATATTACTATTCTTAGGTTTGTTTATTTTGGATATTTGATATTATGGTTGCTGTTTGTGCTACCTTCTAGACTTTAATTTTAATATCTAATATGCTATGTTGCAGTATTTTATGTATTTCTTCTCATGCTGAGAATAATATTTCATGACAATTCTTAATAATAATTCTCAAGTTTCCAATACATTTCCTTTATTTTATTCCAGCATGGGTCTTTAAGGGATAGGGATACATCATAATTTTAATTAGAAACCATGTCTCTTGATGCTATTATTTCATACTAAGAAAATGTCCATAGTCATATAATGCCCAAGAACTGGAAGCCATATTTCTGATGATCATACTCCATTGACAGATCTTAATTTTCTAACAGAACATTTAAAAATTTATTAGATATTACTAGATGTTATCAATAATTTTCCACTCCATGAGACTAGATCTAACTTTAGTTTTCTAAAATATCCTGGAAGCAACCAACTTTTTTTCCAGTTTGTACATTTGAATTTTGGAAAAAGAAATATTGGTTACCGCCCAAAAATGTTTCTCAAGCAGGTTGTCCATTAAGGAAAATCCAGGTGAATATGAAAGGTAAAGGTGTATTTTCTGCTCTGGTAGGTCATCACTTAAGCCCTTTAATGTCATCTCCATCTATTTCATGTTATCATTCATGTTACCAATTTAACAGGAACTGCAAACCAAATTCACATGTACTATCAATGCAAAAAACCACATTTTTGCAAGAATTTTGATACTTTCAATATCAAACACCATCATTATTTTTAAGAGAATTATTCAAGATTTTTTTATTTTTTACTTAAACATAAAATAAGCCTTGAAAAGGACACAGCTATATGTCAAGGAACCAGTGGATTAGATTGGGTAATCTGTCTTTAATTTAAACATTTGTAAATTATTTTTCATTTCTCAGAAAATTAAACCTGCTTAATATGTATGTATGTACACACACACACACACACACAATTTTTATTCTAAGCAAGTTTAATTTTTATATATATATATATATATATATATATATATATATATATATATATATATATGTATATATATATATATATATATTTACACATACACACGCACGCACTATGTTTTCCCGAAAATAAGACCCTGTCTTATATTTTTTTGAACCCTGAAATAAGCGCTTGGCCTTATTGCCATATGCTCAAAAGCCCGATTTGGCTTATTATCAGGGGATGTCTTATTTTGGGGAAAACAGTATGTGTTTGTGTGTGTGTGAATGTATGTATGTAAGAATCTCACACAATATTGGAATACAATAAAATGATGCAAAAATTTTAAAATATGAAAGAATGCAATTTTTATAATTTATAATTTATGGAATATGTTCCTTTTTTGTTTCAAAATATTTTTAATACATACTAGCATTTTTACACTTTACCACTGATATGACCATAGTAAGTGAAGATATAGTGAGAGATGTAGGCACTTTTTGTTTGAAATTCTCACACAGCCCTCCTAAATGTATATACAGTGTGAAACCTTGCTATTTAGGGTTGTAGTTGTGCTAAAATACTCACTGCTAATGTACACACTAAATTGATGGTTGGGCAGGTTTGTTGCTGCTGTACAGATTCCTCGGCACTCTAATTTACTATAATTTGATTGGATATCTCCATAGAAAGCTGGGCTGACTCTTCTGTTTAATTTTTAGCCACCGTTAATATTTCTCTTTTACCCACAGAAATTTGGATTTTTTGCTCTATTTATGGAATTGTACTTTAACTGACCTGTTCTTATTTGCTCTGTTTTATTGCTTTCATTAGGTATGCATTGATGATATGAGCTGCCTTGGAAAATTCATTGGAGGCCAAAAAGAGAATAATTTCTTAAAAAATAACACACACAAAATTCATAACAGAAGACCAAATTCAGGTGTTCAGATCTGTTTATCTGTTTATATTTTAGGCTATAGGGACAAGCTGTCAGGCCTTCTAGATAGAATACACTAGGAAATCAACCCTTCAGGAAAGCTAAAACTTAGGATCATATATTATAACAGAATCTCACAAGTCTGATTGTGCTATTTCTTCTCTTCCTTCTCCTGCTCTTCCTCCTTCTCCTCTCCCTCATCCTCCCTAAATTAAGAAAGGTACTCCCAAATGTCATCTCACTGTGGATTTTATAAAATGCTTCAGCCTCTTTTGATTAGTCAATGGTTCCTGAATAACTCTAAAAGATAATCTGCCTTACTCTCAGTACACAATCAACTATTCCCTCAAGAATTCCTTTGGAACTAATATGTCATACCATAGACCCTTCTTAAGGGAATTTCTTCTTAAAACTGAAGAGATATTGTTAGGCTGGTGGGTTGAAGTAAATATTTGCATTAAAGAAAAGCATAGAAAAAGAAAAACAATATAGCAAGGCTTTCCTTTTTATTAAATTACAAAAATCCACTTTATTTTCATAGTGAATTAATATTTGGTATTGCTTAAACCTATTTAGAATAGAATAGAATAGAATTTTATTGGCCAAGTGTGATTGGACACACAAGGAATTTGTCTTGGTGCATATGCTCTCAGTGTACATAAAAGAAAAGATACGTTCATCAAGGTACAATATTTACACATTTACACATTTACAAATTTATATTATATATTATATAATATATAATATATTATATTATATATATTATATAATATATTATATAATATATAATATATATAATATAATATATATAATATTGTATATATTATATAATATTATATATTATATTATATTTACACATTTACAAATTTATATTAAGGCACTCTTGCTCTAACTAATAATTGGCTTAATTTAAAATTTGTTAAGAATAACTTAGAATGTAATTTTGATTCCTTCCTTCCTTCCTTCCTTCCTTCCTTCCTTCCTTCCTTCCTTCCTTCCTTCCTTCCTTCCTTCCTTCCTTCCTTCCTTCCTTCCTTCCTGTTTTATTCTCCTAAAACAATTCTGGAGTGAGATTATTTCTGTTTAGGAGAGGGTGAGATGGTATTCACAACTTGATTTAACAGAGACTGAAACCCAAACAATTCATTTCATCAATCCTGACTTTTGATGACTAAGCCACAAACCTAACTTCACCTGGTTTAATTAAAATATGAGGACCAAAAATAGGGCAGTTAAATGCATCTTGCGGAAGTATGCATTTTTTTGATATTAGCTTTTTCCATTTTCATGACATTCTAAAAATAAGTAGCTTTAAGCTCAGATGCATTGCAAGATTTAAAACTTAAATGTTTTCCACTTGTGATTATTCATTTATTTTTCAGTAATTTAGCAGACTATTGCTTACAAATACAGAGACAGAAAAACATCTATGCCCAATACTTGTTTTTTGGATTGTCTGTACCTTTAAATTCAGTGAGTCATATGTTTAATAGAAACCTAGGATTGTGTTTTAATAGGGGATAAACATCACTCAACAAAATGATTTTTTTCTTGCTATTATTGGTAACTATGAATATAACTAATATAACTAAACTGTAAGAGTATACATGTGTATGTGCTATGTACAGTACATTACCCTATAGTGATAATATAAGTAATAAGATACAAAGGTTGATTTAAAAGAATGTGCAGAATAATGATATTTTATATTCCATACATTTTATTAATTATATCAACAAATAAACATGTATTGATAATTATGTATAATTAATTGCACTGATTAATCATTTGTACAATTAATTATAAATGTACAAATACTTATCTTATATGCACATATCTTGGTCCATTATCATCAAAATAATGTTATGGCTGAATCCAGAATTGGGGAGCAAATTAATAAACACTGACTTGACCTGTTGCACCTTGATGGGATCCTGAAGCTCTACTGTTGATATCAAAAGGATAAACTAAATGAAACATATGTAATTTCTTTCATTAAAAAAAGAAAGCCAATGTGATCACTCCCTCTGTCTCTCTGTATCCACCCTCCTCCCTCCCATATCAATTCATAATTGGATCAAAATGTATACATACCATTTTTCTGGTATACCAGCAATTATTCAAAATTCAAAACAGCCTGCTGAAAAATAAAGAAACCTGCCAACCTAGCAATTCAAAAGCACATAAAAATGCAAATAGAAAAATAGGGACCACCTTTGGTGGGAAGGTAACAATTCCATGTGCCTTCGGTGTTTAGTCATGCTGGCCACATGACCATGGAGACATCTTCAGACAGCGCTGGCTCTTTGGCTTTGAAACGGAGATGAGCACCACCCCCTAGAGTTGGGAACGACTACCACATATGTGCGAGGGGAACCTTTACCTTATAAATTATGCAATACAATACTTATCATTCCCCTAATACTTATAGTTCTTTAGTTCTTTATGCCTATAAGGAAACAAGAAAAGACAATATGAACCTCATGTACACCTGCCTTGAAACATCCCGCACATATAGGGTGAGATTGGCAAAGTATGGTGCTCTTGGAAATGGATTAAACACTCATATATTTTATAATGAGTGACTGCAATGAAACTTGTACAAATGAATTATAATAAAATACAAAGTTAAAAAAAATAAAGGGAGAAAAAAAGACATTATACCCAGAGCATTATGTTGTTGGGAAAACATTTAACAGCTTTTTCATTGCATACTCTTGTCAAAGTAAATAACTCCCTAAAACAAACTTCCAGAATGGCTTTCATTCTAATGTGACACAAAAAGGCGGTCATTTAATTTGGTAATTAGTATTATGCCAGAAACTATCTATTCAGTATGAAACAAATATGTTTACAATCTTATTTGCCATCTGTTTAATAGATAGAAGAATATATAGTTCTAGGTTCCCAAAGACTGCTTTTTAAAGAGTAGGGAGATAAGATATATTTAGTATTTAGGTAGAAAGATTTTTTTTCCTTTATAAACATGAATATATTTTAAGAAGATGGTATATCCTGATTACTGTTGAAAATCAGAGATTATATAACAGCTGATAACAGATTCTTTTAAATTTTAGGGGTTAAACATATACAGGGAGAAGGGAACCCTATAAAAATAGGGGGGAAATCCTGAATATCTGGTTAGTAATTTTTTTTTTGTCTACTTCTATCCCATCTATAATTGAAATTTTTTAAAAATATTGTTACTAGCAAGTTCTGCACTTATGCCATACAAAATGATTTTTTAAAGAATATTTTTATAATTATAATTAAGTGATAATATTATAATTTATATAATGTAGATAAAAGATATGTGTGTCATCTCAGCGTTGTTGCTTTAGGTTCTCATTTATTCACCAAACTACTTGCGAAAGCTGTTGTTTAATATTGAGTTGGATTTTGCAGACAAGAAAGGAAACATTAAATGAGTACCTATGCATATAGAATTTTGGCTTGAGGAGGGGGAAATCTCGGTAAAATGTTGGAAAGATGTGCCATCATTATAGATTCATCATATTCCTTACCTATATAATTATGTAATGCATGCAGCAAGCATATACATATATGTGTCAATTAGATTATGATATTTTAGTGGGCAATTCTAAAAGTTAAATATCCCAGTTTGAGGAGTCTGCATCTTTGCAAACTAATAAGCTTGGACTTTAAAAAGCTGTTTTTCTAATACTAGTCAAATGGACCATTCATAAGCACCTTCCATTTGTGTTACTTGAGCAAAATATTGTTCATTAGTGATGGACTTCCATTCTCCTTTACTTTTTGTGAGAAGGCAAAGCTTTCACAAGAACAGGTGGGATCATGCAGGAAGGACTGAAAAATCGTAGGGTTGTCTCTCCATTTTTCAGAAGCCTAGAGTTTAAGATTGATGGGAACAGCTTTTTGTATCAGTATTTAAATGCTCACCTGTGCGATGCCCTTTTGCAAGAATACAGAAGAGAAAAATGCCTAGTTAGAAAATATTCTGTGTCATTGCAAAGGACGGTTCAATTAGCCAAAAGAATTCATGTTTGGGTGATATCACTGAAAGAGAGATTTCATGGGGGCGAATTAGGTTGTTGTGTCAGTGCACTTTGTTTGAAGATGGTTTTCAGTTTTTAATTTCATCTGCTTTGCTGTGTGGATTTGACCTCATGAGCTTTCATATCCTTAGGGGAAAGCACTTTGAAGCCAGCCACATCTGTGTGTAAACAATGCGTCTTTGTGACATGCATGCTTCTCCCAAGTTCTCTCTCTCTCTCTCTCTCCTTCCCTCCCTCCTTCTCCCCCCTTTTCTCTCTCTCTCTCTCTCTCTCTCTCTTCCCAGATTGAGAATTTGCTTGAGTTTGATATAATGGGATTCAACTGCTTTCTAATGTTCACAATAATGTTTGAGGCTTAACCCCTTAAAATATTTACCATGTTTGTAAAAGAAAAAAAAAATCCACAATTGCTAAGGTCAAGAACTCAACATCTGTGTTCTGGCTGCACTGGGGATTTGTATGTTCAAACCTATAAAAGAAGAGGGAAATTATATTTGTACAATAACAAGGATTGGTTACAGAGGCACCTGTTTCTTTCAAACTTTCTGTGCACAATACAATTGTCCAAGCGATCTTACAGAATTAAATCTATTGTAATATTGTCAAAATCATTTCATCTATCTCTAGTGATGTTTTAATAGTAGCTTAGTAACCTTTTTTGAGGAGGAGGAGAGGGAGAGGGAGAAGGAGAGGAGGAGGAGGAGGAGGAGGAGGAGGAGGAGGAGGAGGAGAGGGAGAGGGAGGAGGAGGAGGAGAGGGAGAGGGAGAGGAGGAGGAGAGGGAGAAGGAGAGGAGGAGGAAGGACTGAAAATCGTAGGGTTGTCTCTCCATTTTTCAGAAGCCTAGAGTTTAAGATTGATGCGAACAGCTTTTTGTATCAGTATTTAAATGCTCACCTGTGCGATGCCCTTTTGCAAGAATACAGAAGAGAAAAATGCCTAGTTAGAAAATATTCTGTGTCATTGCAAAGGACGGTTCAATTAGCCAAAAGAATTCATGTTTGGGTGATATCACTGAAAGAGAGATTTCATGGGGGCGAATTAGGTTGTTGTGTCAGTGCACTTTGTTTGAAGATGGTTTTCAGTTTTTAATTTCATCTGCTTTGCTGTGTGGATTTGACCTCATGAGCTTTCATATCCTTAGGGGAAAGCACTTTGAAGCCAGCCACATCTGTGTGTAAACAATGCGTCTTTGTGACACGCATGCTTCTCCCAAGTTCTCTCTCTCTCCCAGATTGAGAATTTGCTTGAGTTTGATATAATGGGATTCAACTGCTTTCTAATGTTCACAATAATGTTTGAGGCTTAACCCCTTAAAATATTTACCATGTTTGTAAAAGAAAAAAAAAATCCACAATTGCTAAGGTCAAGAACTCAACATCTGTGTTCTGGCTGCACTGGGGATTTGTATGTTCAAACCTATAAAAGAAGAGGGAAATTATATTTGTACAATAACAAGGATTGGTTACAGAGGCACCTGTTTCTTTCAAACTTTCTGTGCACAATACAATTGTCCAAGCGATCTTACAGAATTAAATCTATTGTAATATTGTCAAAATCATTTCATCTATCTCTAGTGATGTTTTAATAGTAGCTTAGTAACCTTTTTGAGGAGGAGGAGAGGGAGAAGGAGGAGGAGGAGAAGAAGAAGAAAGTTCCGTTCAGTCCCTTCCCAGAGACTGAACTACTGGAAGAGGAGCAGGCTCCAGTGTGGGCAAGTGTATTTGCCAACTTGCCATATGGGACCCATGGTTGGGACTTTTTTTTTCCTAGAATAATTAAATGTTGATGGCAGAGTTCAAATGGATCATTAAAATTCAAAAGTGTAAGAAACAGATTTTTCTTATGTTGCTGAACGCCCAGAGGGCTGAATAGCTAGCAGAAGTGAGGCAGGCTGCAGCAGTGACCAGCGTGTGCTGTGATAGTACTAATTTGATCATAATATAGTCATCTCTGAAGATTACAGCTATTCAATTAAATATTCTAATTAACCTGAAGTATTAGGCAAATGATACTAATTACAAATATTCTCCTGAGATTCACAGCAATGAAAATCCCACTTGCAACTGATACTTCTAGCCAATGTTTCGTAACACAATGTCCTATATCATAGGCTTTCAGAATATTAAAATGCAGTTAATTTGCCTAAACCTCATTTGTTTAATGGCATTAGCATTTTGTTTGAAATTGTAATAAACGTACATCCCGCTTTCAAGTAAAATTTAAAATGAGTGTACTCTTGGGGTAACTTAAGATTCCTGTTTACAGACCTAGCACTTTAACCAGTCAGCGGAACAGTCTGAGCTTAACTTTCAGCCATTAAACATATTGAAATTGTTTAAAAATGCTAATAATTTGTCTTTTCAAATAAGAAAAAAAGGGATATTTTGCAGTAAAATTTCATTATGTTACCCATGTGACCAGTTTCCTACTGTGAGGGCCCTAATGCTTGAACTTTCCCTGTAGATATTCTTTTTTTCCCTTTTTCTTTCCCTGCACAATGCATTTTTCTTCGCACTCTTTTGTTGATGAGTATGCATGTATATATGTATATATATAATATATTATATTTACACATTTACACATTTACACATTTACAAATTTATATTATATATTATATAATATATTATATTATATTATATAATATATTATATTATATAATATATATATATATATAATATATAATATATAATATATTATATTTACACATTTACACATTTACACATTTACACATTTACACATTTACACATTTACAAATTTATATTATATTATATAATATATTATATAATATTATATATTATATATTATATTTACACATTTACACATTTACAAATTTATATTATATTATATAATATATAATATATTATATAATATATAATATATAATATATTATATTTACACATTTACAAATTTATATTAAGGCACTCTTGCTCTAACTAATAATTGGCTTAATTTAAAATTTGTTAAGAATAACTTAGAATGTAATTTTGATTCCTTCCTTCCTTCCTTCCTGTTTTATTCTCCTAAAACAATTCTGGAGTGAGATTATTTCTGTTTAGGAGAGGGTGAGATGGTATTCACAACTTGATTTAACAGAGACTGAAACCCAAACAATTCATTTCATCAATCCTGACTTTTGATGACTAAGCCACAAACCTAACTTCACCTGGTTTAATTAAAATATGAGGACCAAAAATAGGGCAGTTAAAAGCATCTTGCGGAAGTATGCATTTTTTGATATTAGCTTTTCCATTTTCATGACATTCTAAAATTAGGTAGCTTTAAGCTCAGATGCATTGCAAGATTTAAAACTTAAATGTTTTCCACTTGTGATTATTCATTTATTTTTCAGTAATTTAGCAGACTATTGCTTACAAATACAGAGACAGAAAAACATCTATGCCCAATACTTGTTTTTGGATTGTCTGTACCTTTAAATTCAGTGAGTCATATGTTTTAATAGAAACCTAGGATTGTGTTTTAATAGGGATAAACATCACTCAACAAAATGATTTTTTTTGCTATTATTGGTAACTATGAATATAACTAATATAACTAATATAACTAATATAACTAATATAACTAATATAACTAATATAACTAATATAACTAATATAACTAATATAACTAATATAACTAATATAACTAATATAACTAATATAACTAATATAACTAATATAACTAATATAACTAATATAACTAATATAACTAATATAACTAATATAACTAATATAACTAATATAACTAATATAACTATTATAATTTATATAATGTAGATAAAAGATATGTGTGTCATCTCAGCGTTGTTGCTTTAGGTTCTCATTTATTCACCAAACTACTTAAAGCTGTTGTTTAATATTGAGTTGGATTTTGCAGACAAGAAAGGAAACATTAAATGAGTACCTATGCATATAGAATTTTGGCTTGAGGAGGGGAAATCTCGGTAAAATGGTGGAAAGATGTGCCATCATTATAGATTCATCATATTCCTTACCTATATAATTATGTAATGCATGCAGCAAGCATATACATATATGTGTCAATTAGATTATGATATTTTATATTCCATACATTTTATTAATTATATCAACAAATAAACATGTATTGATAATTATGTATAATTAATTGCACTGATTAATCATTTGTACAATAACAAGGATTGGTTACAGAGGCACCTGTTTCTTTCAAACTTTCTGTGCACAATACAATTGTCCAAGCGATCTTACAGAATTAAATCTATTGTAATATTGTCAAAATCATTTCATCTATCTCTAGTGATGTTTTAATAGTAGCTTAGTAACCTTTTTCGAGGAGGAGGAGAGGGAGAGGGAGAAGGAGAGGAGGAGGAGGAGGAGGAGGAGGAGGAGGAAGAAGAAGAAGAAGAAGAAGAAGAAGAAGAAGAAGAAGAAGAAGAAGAAGAAGAAGAAGAAGAAGAAGAAGAAGAAGAAGAAGAAAAGTTCCGTTCAGTCCCTTCCCAGAGACTGAACTACTGGAAGAGGAGCAGGCTCCAGTGTGGGCAAGTGTATTTGCCAACTTGCCATATGGGACCCATGGTTGGGACTTTTTTTTTCCTAGAATAATTAAATGTTGATGGCAGAGTTCAAATGGATCATTAAAATTCAAAAGTGTAAGAAACAGATTTTTTCTTATGTTGCTGAACGCTCCAGAGGGCTGAATAGCTAGCAGAAGTGAGGCAGGCTGCAGCAGTGATCAGCGTGTGCTGTGATAGTACTAATTTGATCATAATATAGTCATCTCTGAAGATTACAGCTATTCAATTAAATATTCTAATTAACCTGAAGTATTAGGCAAATGATACTAATTACAAATATTCTCCTGAGATTCACAGCAATGAAAATCCCACTTGCAACTGATACTTCTAGCCAATGTTTCGTAACACAATGTCCTATATCATAGGCTTTCAGAATATTAAAATGCAGTTAATTTGCCTAAACCTCATTTGTTTAATGGCATTAGCATTTTGTTTGAAATTGTAATAAACGTACATCCCGCTTTCAAGTAAAATTTAAAATGAGTGTACTCTTGGGGTAACTTAAGATTCCTGTTTACAGACCTAGCACTTTAACCAGTCAGCGGAACAGTCTGAGCTTAACTTTCAGCCATTAAACATATTGAAATTGTTTAAAAATGCTAATAATTTGTCTTTTCAAATAAGAAAAAAAGGGATATTTTGCAGTAAAATTTCATTATGTTACCCATGTGACCAGTTTCCTACTGTGAGGGCCCTAATGCTTGAACTTTCCCTGTAGATATTCTTTTTTTCCCTTTTTCTTTCCCTGCACAATGCATTTTTCTTCGCACTCTTTTGTTGATGAGTATGCATGTATATATGTATATATAACTCCAATTTTGGCATCTCACAATGAGGTTGTCTTGACCCTTTAGGCACTTCCTACTTTATTTTTTTCTTTTTAATGCATCAACCTAAACACTTAAAAAAAAAAGAAAAATTAAATATTTGAATATTATTATTTATATGTGGAATCTTAAATCATTAACCAGTCTGGATGATTTCCCCCGCCCCTTCATTTTATGAAATGTCTTGAGGATATATAACAGGATATAAGAGTTATAAAATCAATGAATCAAATGACACACAACTGCTCTGATGAACATGGTAAAGATGGCCAATTTTAACAACTCAAATGATTTATGGCTTTTCCACACAAAAATGCGTTACTTATAGGCAACCGTTATTTCAAGGAGAGTGCTAGGCTAGAATCTGATTTCCAGCCTCATGTTCACATTGAAAGTCCTTTGATAGAAGGAACAAGCAAGCATTCATGTTTCCATTTATTATTTGAAGTGAAATATTCAAGGCCAAACTGAGTGGAAATTTAGCTTTAATGGCTTAAAAAAAGTAAGTTGTTGTTATTATTATTCATCAGCCAGCCGGATGTTCAGAGTTTGTCTACCTATCGAATCCTAACCAAGGACCTGGGATAGGCAGATGTGAATGTTTGATGGTGTTACAGATATCGTCACAGGATGGATGATATTTTGCAATGGAATTATTATTGTTGTTGTTGTTATTACTATTGATTTAATCTTCAATTCAATTCACAATCTGTGACTGGTAAAAACTTAACAGCTGAAGTCCTAACCAAGGACCTAACAGCGGTTAAGGTAACATCTGAGTAGATAGGCAGTTCCAAGTAAGGTGGTTTTTTTGCAAAGTCAGAATATTTAGATCAGGTAAGTTTAAAATTATCTAGGCAACCCTTTGGGTATTGCTCCAAGGATTCCTATTACTATTGGTACAATCATTGATTTTTTCCTCTATAATCACTCAACTTCAATTTGCAGATCGTGGTATTTCATTATTTTTTCTAGTTGTTTCTCTTCAATTTGTGTATCGCCTGATATTATTATACATGAAACTCAGTTATTATCTCTTTTATTCATTAAAAGTTGTTGTTGTTGTTGTTGTTATTATTATTTTATTTACACAAAATGATAGTATACACGGCAAACGAGATAACTATGCTTTATCATTATTATTATTATTATTATTATTATTATTATTATTATTATTATTATTATTATTATTATTATTATTATTATTATTATTATTATTATCTCTTTTATTCACCAAACATGAAACTCAGTCTACTGAGCACTAAAAATGTGTCACAAATATGACTGACCAGTGCCAATGGTTGATATGGGTTGCTGCCAGTGTCCTAGATATCAACCAAGTATCTTCTTAAAATATATAAATATATTATTATTATATTTTTTTATTATTATTATTATTATTATTATTATTATTATTATTATTGTTGTTGTTGTTGTTGTTGTTGTTGTTGTTATTGTTATTATTATTATTTACACAAAATGACAGTATACACAGCAAACGAGATAACTATGCTGGATTTCATATCACAGATCACTAGTCGAACACTTCCCAAGCATTTAGGACTGCGTGATGTATCGGCAAATTATGCTAGCAGATTCCAGTAAGGTGGCCTTCTGCAGCTGACCAATGGTGATCTTGTCAGTGCCAATTGCTTTTAAGTGCTTGCCTAGGTCTTTAGGCACAGCTCCCAGTGTGCCGAGTACCACTGGAACCACCTGCACTGGTATTATTATTTAATATTATTATTTAATTTATTATTATTATTATTATTATTATTATTATTATTATTATTATTATTATTATTATTATTTAATTCAAAAGTGTAAGAAACAGATTTTTCTTATGTTGCTGAACGCTCCAGAGGGCTGAATAGCTAGCAGAAGTGAGGCAGGCTGCAGCAGTGATCAGCGTGTGCTGTGATAGTACTAATTTGATCATAATATAGTCATCTCTGAAGATTACAGCTATTCAATTAAATATTCTAATTAACCTGAAGTATTAGGCAAATGATACTAATTACAAATATTCTCCTGAGATTCACAGCAATGAAAATCCCACTTGCAACTGATACTTCTAGCCAATGTTTCGTAACACAATGTCCTATATCATAGGCTTTCAGAATATTAAAATGCAGTTAATTTGCCTAAACCTCATTTGTTTAATGGCATTAGCATTTTGTTTGAAATTGTAATAAACGTACATCCCGCTTTCAAGTAAAATTTAAAATGAGTGTACTCTTGGGGTAACTTAAGATTCCTGTTTACAGACCTAGCACTTTAACCAGTCAGCGGAACAGTCTGAGCTTAACTTTCAGCCATTAAACATATTGAAATTGTTTAAAAATGCTAATAATTTGTCTTTTCAAATAAGAAAAAAAGGGATATTTTGCAGTAAAATTTCATTATGTTACCCATGTGACCAGTTCCCTACTGTGAGGGGTTCTTGGTGCTCTCTGAGCTTGCTTTTTTTCTTGGAGATGTTTCAGTGCCCAAATTAGGTAACATCATCAGTGCTAGAAAGGAGTGCTGTTTGCTGTCAGTTTATATTCTAGTGGCTTGCCTATCAGTGTTGGTATGGAAGGTCTTAGAGAGTCTTTGGTTGGTCTGTTTCAGGGGTGGGATTCTACTGGTTCGGACTGGTTTGGGAGAACAGTAGCTCTGACAATCAGCTAGGAGCGAACCGGTTCACCCCGATGTTCAGATGGGTCCACCCGCCTGTGCTATTTTCTGACCTTTATCTTCTCAGCTGGTATGCGTGGTAAAGCAGATTGCTACGCAAATCAGCTGTGTTACTCCTCTGAAAAAAACAGGAAGTGAACACTTCTTGAATCTGTGCACGAACGTGCAGCGCGCACAAACTGCACAATCATCGAACCAGTTGTTAAACCAGGAGAATCCCATCACTGGTCTGTTTGCTGTTGGCTTCTTTGGCAGTTTCTTGATTAGGCTATTGTTTACTTGATAGTTGGGTCTGAAGTTAACCTTGGAGTTAATCTATGCAAATTTGAGTGCTGATTGTTGGTAGAGGGGTGCTTGGATCTTTGTCCCTTTTGGGGCTGGGTGATAGTCCCTTTTGCATGTTCTATAGGTGTTAATGTTTATGTGTCTATTGATGGCTTATTAGTCAGAGTGCCAGGTTTCTAGACATTCCCTGGCATTTTTGGACTTGGCTTAGTCTAGGATGGTCACATTTTCCTAATTGAGACTACAGTTAAATGTGTCTATATGTTGTGAAATTAAAGAATTTTCATCATGTCTTCTGACTGTGGTTGGTGTTCGTGGATGCATTCTGCCAGGCTTCTACAAGTTTGTCCTACATAGTGGTTGTTGCAGTCCTTACATTGTGTGTTGTAGATGACTCCTGTTTTTTTCTTCTGGGGGTTTTGGGTCTTTAGGTCTGCATAGGATGATTTGAAGAGCTTTAGGTGGCCTGTGTGCTATACTGATTCCACCCGGTTGTAGTAGTTTGTTGTGGTTTCTGAGATATTCTTGATATATGACAGTGTAATTCTTTTTAGAGCTTGTGTTAGTTGTGCTCTATTGAGTTGAATGGTCAGGGACCATTGATAAAGTAAGACTACCCCCAACAACACAGACAGGCAAGCCACTTTAAACTGACGGCAAACAGCACTCCTTATTAAGACTGATGATGTTACCTAGTTTGGGTTATGAAATGTCTGCAAGAAAACAAGCAAGTTCAGAGACCACCAAGGACCCCTCATGTCAGCCCTGAGTTACAAATATTCTCCTTTATGAAATCCCTACCATCTTTGCTGAGAACAAAAACTGAGGTTTCATTCTGACCAGAGGTGGTATTCAGCAGATTCTGACCAGTTCTGGAGAACCGGTAGTGGAAATTTTGAGTTGTCCAGAGAACCACCTCTGACTGCCCCTGCCCCCATCTATTCTCTGCCTTCTGAGTCCCAGGTGATTGGGAGGAAATGGGGATTTTGTAGTAACCTTCCCCTGGTGTGGGGTGGGAATGGGGATTTTACAGTATCCTTCCCCTGCCACACCCACCAAGCCACGTCACCAAGCCACGCCCACAGAACTGGTAGTAAAAAAATTTTGAATCTCACCACTGATTCTGACCATAATTGATGATGAACACACAAGGTTTTTCATACATATTTATTTGTACAGAGGCTGGAAAGATGACAAAACCACATTGGGGAACCTTTGACAAAGAATGCTTTACCATGCTGGCTGTTAGGATTTTGTTTTGTTTTGTTTTGGATTCAGACATTTTGATTTGGCAATGTGGAATTACACTTGAAGATGCTTGAAAGTTGGACCAAGGTAACCGGGCAATTATTTTTAAAGTCAACCTCAGAACACCTGCTTCCTGAGGTGAGGGAAATTTTTGTCTATAAAGGGCCAGTGTTGGCACTACAGGGGAACCAGGTGGCAGCAGTGGGTAATCTACTAAATTTCTGGATATTTCTTTGAAACCTGTGAACCAATCTTTCCTAAAAGTGGCTTATCTTGTGGCAACGTACTGTTCATTACATTTTTATACACAAATCAAAGGACATGTCAGAAAGCATATAGAAATTCCCAATTTTTTAAAGACCAAATGCAATTTCATTCATTTATGCAGACAGCTTCATAAGTAAGTTCTTTATTTTCTTCCTTTTGGCAGAGTCTATCTTGGATTATTTTGTTTCTTGTTAAGCAAATGCCTTGCTACTTGTGGTTATCTGTTCACACATTATTAAAGGCCGTGGTAGGCCATTCATATTTAATGTGTTTTACCATGCTGTGCAGAACTATCTTTTATTGAGAAAGGCATGAGGATTTAATGTCTGGAAATCAAGTGACTATTTCCAGGGGAAAAAACTCTATCTAACAAAGGCATTTCTTGCACTTTGTGGACACTTAATAGTGTAGAAATATTTTAGAATTTAGAATTTATTGGCCAAGTGTGATTGGACACACAAGGAATTTGTTTTGGTGAATATGCTCTCAGTGTACATAAAAGAAAAAGAAAAAAAATACCTCCATCAAAGGTACAACATTTACAACACAAATGATGGTCATAGGTTGCAATTTAACCCTTAATGATAGCAACAAAAAGTTACAGTCATACAGTCATAAGTGGAAAGAGATTGGTGATGAGAATATTAATAGTAGTGTAGATTTAGTAAATTGTTTGACAGTGTTGAGGGAATTATTTGTTCAGCAGAGTGATGGACTTCTAGTGTCTAGTTGTTCTGATGTGCAATGCTCTATAGCGTTGTTTTGATGGTAGGAGTTGAAACAGTTTATGTCTAGGATATATGGGATCTGTAAATATTTTCACGGCCCTCTTCTTGATTCGTGACTTTCTTTTTGATTATGATTATATTTTTATATAATATTATATATTATATTATGATTATGATTTTTGATTTTGATTATGACTTTCTTGTGGCCTCTTGATGGGTTGATAGATATGGAAAAATGTCCTTGCTTTCTCTCACCTGATGAACTTGTTTCTCCTCATATCTCTCTCTGTTTAGCACCTCAGTATCCATAGACCTTGTTCTTAAGTGTGGATTGAAATATTAAGAACTTTAAAATGGAGACCCTACTTCTCATTTTCTGCAAGATGGTAGGATGGTATTACAAAAATAAGTGACAAAATACTTGTGGACTGCTGCCAAGACTACTGAATGGACATAGTCATGGAATCAGGAGTTGATTTCAACTTGAGGCAGTCTTTAGCTTTGAAAACCCTACTGTAGGGACATCTTAATAAACAAGAAATGTGTTGTGTCTGCACCCCCCAAGCCGGGCCTCCTGCCAGAAAGTGACTTGGAAGTGAGGGGGAAGGGCTGTCAGGACTTACTCGGGAGCACCTGCTTCCCTGGCTCAGCTCCAGGAGCCAGAGGCAGACCAGGTGGAAGAGATAACGAGGCCTCCATCCACTGACTCTTCCCCCCACCCCCAGGCCACACCTCCAGACCCAGCTGATGGCAATCAGGCCTGGCTGGACTCTAGGTTTCGTAGGCAGGAGAGGCAGGAACAACAGAAGCAGGGGTGGGACAGGCCTAGGAAGTGCTGAGTCATGGAGCCACACCCCACAGGATATAAAGGCAGCAAGAGCTGCTGTGCCTCTTTGTAGCAGGCAAATTAACTGCTGAACTAAGAGCTGAAGTACTGTTTGTTCCTGGGTGACTCATCGGCGTTGAGGGAGATAACTGAGACACTTGGCATACGCTCGCTATTTTGCTGCCAGATCTGATAGTGCCAGCTAATTAAGCCATCGCTCGGACGGAGGTGAGGGGGGACAGAACAAAATGACATCCTAAAATATTTCTGCAAAATAGCTAGATTGGAGAATGAAATTATGGAAAGCATAGATTTACAAGGTTGAAAAGGACCTCGGCAGTTTCTTAGTCCAACGTCCTGTAGGAATTTTTATACCGGGGTGAAATCCAGAAGGTTCTGACAGGTTCTGGAGAACCGGTAGCAGAAATTTTGAGCAGTTCAGAGAATTGGCAAATACCACCTCTGGCGGGCCCCAGAATGGGGTGGGAATGGAGATTTTGCAATATTCTTCCCCCAGGAGTGGGGAGGGAATGGGGATTTATTTTATTTATTTTTATTTATTTATTTTGTCGAGTACATATTAGATAATATATATGTATAAGCATGAATTGAATACATAAAATGAATACAATTAAGGGGAACATTAGGACAGGGGCAGCAGGCATGCTGGTACTCTTATGTACACAGTATTTTGCAGTATCCTTCTTCTACCATGCCCACCAAGCCACACCATGCCTACCAAGCCATGCCCACAGATCCAGTAGTAAAAATTTGATTTCACATCTGCTTTATACTATCCCAGACAAGCAGCTACCAATTTTGCTTGAAATGTCAGTGAAAATTAGAATATGATTTGAGCACTCTGAAATTGTTTAAAAGTTCAAGCAAGTAACCTTGTTGAAGCTAAAGTGGAATGCACCCGCCTGAAAGGCTGTGGACAACCATAATGTTTTCGCTTATTACCCCAATGTCTGCAAGATAGATATATTTAGGGACAGAACATTTATTTCCTCTTTATTCCTAGAAATATAAAAAGCAAAGAGATGGTGATAGTTTTACTTTGTGCAAACTAAGTATGAAAGATTGGTACTGTAGTGTCCCCCTCCCCCTCTGACAACCGGGTCAAGGAAGTCTGTATCAAACGTGGCAACGAAGCCTCTGCAGCTTGCCAAATTCCTTCGAGGTTTATCAGGGCAGGCAGGAGTCCAAGTTGTGACTTCAGCGATAGAGTCTGATATCAGCAAACTAGATGAGACTTTGCTTGACTCAAGGCTGGAATGCCAAAAGCAGGTCCTTTATATAGGCTGTGGGGTGTGGCTCCATGACTCAGCATTTATCCAGGCCTGCCCCTCCCTTCCTTCTGCTGGCGTCACCTCTCAGATCTCCAGAAGCGAGGATCCTCCCACTTTGAATTGTCTTCTGCTGTTTGGGAAAGGGAGAGGTCAGAAGGAGTAGGCCTGAGCAATTCCAATCCCTGGTTGGCTTCCTCTGACGGCTGAGCCAAAGGAACACATGCTGTATGATTGAGGTTTATTGGCTTGTTTGTTCACTCCTGGAATCCTCTCCGGGCATGGGGCCAGGGCCGGGGGCTGGAGGCATGACAGGCCGTTCATCTTCATTATCAGACTCGGAGTCTGATAACAGGCCTCCATCCACTGACTCTTCCCCCCACCCCCAGGCCACACCTCCAGACCCAGCTGATGGCAATCAGGCCTGGCTGGACTCTAGGTTTCGTAGGCAGGAGAGGCAGGAACAACAGAAGCAGGGGTGGGACAGGCCTAGGAAGTGCTGAGTCATGGAGCCACACCCCACAGGATATAAAGGCAGCAAGAGCTGCTGTGCCTCTTTGTAGCAGGCAAATTAACTGCTGAACTAAGAGCTGAAGTACTGTTTGTTCCTGGGTGACTCATCGGCGTCGAGGGAGATAACTGAGACACTTGGCAGATGCTCGCTATTTTGCTGCCAGATCTGATAGTGCCAGCTAATTAAGCCATCGCTCGGACGGAGGTGAGGGGGGACAGAACAAAATGACATCCTAAAATATTTCTGCAAAATAGCTAGATTGGAGAATGAAATTATGGAAAGCATAGATTTACAAGGTTGAAAAGGACCTCGGCAGTTTCTTAGTCCAACGTCCTGTAGGAATTTTTATACCGGGGTGAAATCCAGAAGGTTCTGACAGGTTCTGGAGAACCGGTAGCAGAAATTTTGAGCAGTTCAGAGAATTGGCAAATACCACCTCTGGTGGGCCCCAGAATGGGGTGGGAATGGAGATTTTGCAATATTCTTCCCCCAGGAGTGGGGAGGGAATGGGGATTTATTTTATTTATTTTTATTTATTTATTTTGTCGAGTACATATTAGATAATATATATGTATAAGCATGAATTGAATACATAAAATGAATACAATTAAGGGGAACATTAGGACAGGGGCAGCAGGCATGCTGGTACTCTTATGTACACAGTATTTTGCAGTATCCTTCTTCTACCATGCCCACCAAGCCACACCATGCCTACCAAGCCATGCCCACAGATCCAGTAGTAAAAAAATTTGGATTTCACATCTGCTTTATACTATCCCAGACAAGCAGCTACCAATTTTGCTTGAAAATGTCAGTGAAAATTAGAATATGATTTGAGCACTCTGAAATTGTTTAAAAGTTCAAGCAAGTAACCTTGTTGAAGCTAAAGTGGGAATGCACCCGCCCTGAAAGGCTGTGGACAACCATAATGTTTTCGTTTATTACCCCCAGTGTCTGCAAGATAGATATATTTAGGGACAGAACATTTATTTCCTCTTTATTCCTAGAAATATAAAAAGCAAAGAGATGGTGATAGTTTTACTTTGTGCAAACTAAGTATGAAAGATTGGTACTGTAGTGTCCCCCTCCCCCTCTGACAACCGGGTCAAGGAAGTCTGTATCAAACGTGGCAACGAAGCCTCTGCAGCTTGCCAAATTCCTTCGAGGTTTATCAGGGCAGGCAGGAGTCCAAGTTGTGACTTCAGTGATAGAGTCTGATATCAGCAAACTAGATGAGACTTTGCTTGACTCAAGGCTGGAATGCCAAAAGCAGGTCCTTTATATAGGCTGTGGGGTGTGGCTCCATGACTCAGCATTTATCCAGGCCTGCCCCTCCCTTCCTTCTGCTGGCGTCGCCTCTCAGATCTCCAGAAGCGAGGATCCTCCCACTTTGAATTGTCTTCTGCTGTTTGGGAAAGGGAGAGGTCAGAAGGAGTAGGCCTGAGCAATTCCAATCCCTGGCTGGCTTCCTCTGACGGCTGAGCCAAAGGAACACACGCTGTATGATTGAGGTTTATTGGGCTTGTTTGTTCACTCCTGGAATCATCTCCAGGCATGGGGCCAGGGCCGGGGGCTGGAGGCATGACAGGCCGTTCATCTTCATTATCAGACTCGGAGTCTGATAACAGGCCCAGTTGGAGAAGGGAGGGGCCTGGCTGAGGAGAGGAGGGAGGACGAGTCACAACAGGTACAGGCTAAGGGAATCATTTTCCCTACCCCTCCAATGATCTTTTAAAGAGATCAGGATGAGCCTTTAAAGCCAGTGACCTCTGCTTTGGATAACTCTGATTCCCCCGTTCATTTAGAAAGGAGCTAGTCTCCAAACTTTCTAAGGATTGACAGCTATTGTAGAAAGTAAGGAAGATGATCTTGATGGAGATATGCAAGATCTGTTAACCAAATAAATGTTCAAGCATTTTTTAAGTTCCAGAATAAACATTTAGGAGTAACTCAGGGAGATACCTTCTGAATTCACTGAATTATAAGAAGAACTATAGGTACAGAACAATCAGATTTGCAAAATTCTGTTATTATAGCCAATCTCAATAACAGTAGATTTAATCTTACTATGGGGTTGATTTTCTAATCTGGTCTATCAGTGGGGTATATCTGTCAGTGGGGCTGACAGATATAGGGTCAAATTATTGTCAACATTCAGGCCTTTTAATTTTTGTTCTTTCTTTTCCTGTTTTTAGCCCATGAATGCTTTCGCCCTAGCAATAGTCTACGTGCATTCTCTCTAGAGAATGAGCCCTAATTCATTCTCTAACCAAATATTCCCTGGTGAAGAGCAATTGCTGACTCATGAACAAGAAAATCCAGGATGTTGATTCAGCCACGAGTGGACAAAGATATAGATCATCATGAGATTGATACAGGAGTTTCTCGCCCTATAAATAACTTGATTTTTTTAAAAAACAGTATTTTAATAGAGGAGAAATGGTTTGGGGGGGATAGTGATAAGGTTGTCCATCTGCTGACCACTGATTGGCTTAGAATTCTCCATATTTTTCTATTGTCCTAGAAGATTGGCTGTTGGTACTTTGGCAAGTAGACTCACAAGAACTAAACATATTAACAGAAGTTATGTCTGATGACTATAAGACAGGGGTATCCAACCTTGGTCCCTTTAAGACTTGTGGACTTCAACTCCCAGAGTCCCTCAGCCAGCAAAGCTGGCTGAGGAACTCTGGGAGTTGAAGTCCACAAGTCTTAAAGGGACCAAGGTTAGAGACCCCTGCCATAAGAGATCTGAAATCTTGTCTCCTTTTCATTATGAGATCAGAAGATGACTGACAGAAAAATACTTGTCTGAACTCCCCATGATGAGGTCTATCTAAATTGGTAGAAATCTTGCCCAGGGTTCAGTTATCGGAATTAACCAAAATTATTTCAGTATTTTTAAAAAACAATGTGGAGACAGACTTAAAACATGCAATTATAGAAGTAAATGTGCAATCCGAACAACATATGTGTAAAAGACCAAGTTTCTATTATGGGTTATATGCAACAAAGGGATGTGGTGGCTTAGTGGGTAAGACCCTGAGCTTGTCGATCAAAAGGTCGGCAGTTCAGTGGTTCGAATCCCTAGTGCCATGTAATGGGGTGAGCTCCCGTTACTTGTCCCAGCTTCTGCCAATCTAGTAGTTCAAAAGCACGCAAAAAATGCAAGTAGAAAAATAGGGACCACCTTTGATGGGAAGGTAACAGTGTTCTGTGCGCCTTTGGCGTTGAGTCATGCCGGCCACATGACCATGGAGATGTCTTCAGACAGCACTGGCTCTTTGGCTTTGAAATGGAGATGAGCACCGCCCCCTAGAGTCAGGAACGACTAGCACGTGCGATGGGAACCTTTATCTTTTTATATGCAACAAAGCACCCATACACAAAAAATAGATGTGTTGTTTGCACATACCATTCAAGCAAAATTACGATTTTCACATCTTTGCCTTTCACTCCTCAAAGTTATCCAGTGACCTTCTTAGTCTGAGTAAGTGAATATTTTCCCCATATTCATTATTATTTTCAATATTCTAATCACTAATTTGTAACATTACCCTACGGACTGAAAAATAAATTTATGCTTGAGCTTTATCTGTATTTAACTGAAAATCGAATAATAACAGATGCTGCTTCATGTGAAAGTTAACTGGGGAAAATGTATTATGGTTATAATTTCTTTTTCTTTTTAAAAAAATACAACCTCATAAGACCCAGATAACAAGATGATGCCATTCTTTTTTTCTTTTTCCTCTTTGGGATTTTCTTTTTAGTAGAAACTAAAATACCATTTTCAAAAATCACATCAACATTATTTTATTGTGTTTCCAGCTGGGAAACTACAGTAGGAGATATATTAGTTTAAAAGGACCGTAGAGTGTCAAGATGGAGACTTTAAAGGTGTGAATGAAGGTCCACTTCTTCTAGCACATGTGAAAACAAACAGAACTTTAATCGCAATATTGCAGCCACCATCTTAATGGTTTTGACCATACCAGTAGATACAAACTGGCATGTAAGTTTGCATTAATCTATCTATCTATCTATCTATCTATCTATCTATCTATCTATCTATCTATCTATCTATCTATCTATCTATCTATCTTGTCGTGTCCCACTCCTCCGCTGACGGCCAGGTCAGGGAAATCCGAATCAGGCGTGCCTCTGCAGCTCTGCCAAAGTCTTAGCAAAGTCCTCAGGGCAGGCAGGAGACCAGAAAGTGACTTTAGCAAGATATGTTTAGACTTTGCCTGACTCAGAGAATGCCAGAAAGCAGATCCTTTATATAGGCCATGGGGTGTGGCTCCATGACTCAGCACTTATCCAGGCCTGCCCCTCCCTTCCTTCTGTTGCCTCCGCCTATCAAGTCTTCTGACGCGAGGGTCACTCCAGTCGGCAGCTGTTGTCAATTGATCTCCCTCAGGCTCACATGCTGTGGAGGAGGGGGAGGGGTCTAGTTGCTCCGTTTGCCTGGGCATGGAGCCAGAGCTGGGGGCTGGAGGTATTTCCTCCTCTTCAGCCTGTCTGGGCATGGAGCCAGGGCTGGGGCCGGGAGGCATACATTCCTCCATGTTCGGAAGCAGATAAGAAGGCCCCGGCTGTGGTGAGATCGGGCGAGACACAACATATCTATCTACCTACCTATCTATCATCCATCCATCCATCCATCCATCCATCCCTCTATCTATCTTCCATGCCTCCCCCATCCCCGCATCTTGCCAAGGCAACTCTAGACAGCTTACAGTCGTTCCATAGAAATGCTTTCTAAAACATTAAAACAATAAATAAAGATCATACATTTAAAATTGGCCACAATGGAAAGGAAGAGAACAAAGTGTGCGCAGGAGGGAGGGAGGGCTGGCTAATCCATTAACCACTTCCAGGATGACCCTCCCCCTTTGGAGCCCAGGCCAGTTGGCAGAACCAGGTCATCAAGCCCTTTTGGGCAAAAGAGTGGGCACAGATCTCATCTTGGAAGGGGGCACAATGTTCCAGGAGGCGGGTGCCATGGCAGAAATGGCATTTCTTCTGAACCACTTCAGCTGAAATTCCTTGACTGTGGGTGTCAACAACATGCCTTTTCACCCATTATGGGTGAGGTGGGCTAATCCCATCAGGATAAGACAGTTCCTCAGATAAACAAGACCCTATGTTAGGACTATGAAGGACTTTAAAGGTAATAACCAACATCATGAATTGAACCCAGAAGCAAACTGGCAACCAGCACAGCTTGTGGAACAGTGGTACAACATGGACTATCTTAGGGACCCCAAGAATTATCCTACATAGTTGTGTTCTATAACAGCTAAAGTTTGCAGATACTTTTCAAGGGTAGCCCCATGTAGAGCACATTGCAATAGTCCAACCATGTTATGAATCAGATCTTGAGAGACTGAGATCCAGTAATGGTCACATTTGGTGCATAACACAAAGTTGCACAAAGTTTCTCCTTGCCATGACTGCCCCCTGCCCATTGAAAAGAAGCTGTGAGTCCAAGAGAACTCCCAAGTTACACAGCTGGTTAGGGTAGTACAATCCCATCCAGAACTAAATATGTTAAAGTCCAGGAACCTAGAGGTCCAATAAAAGAGAATATTTGAACTCAGGATTGAAATGAAGAGTCCTTGGTACTCTCTTGCTTGTTTTCTTGCAAATGTTTCATTACCCTAACTAGTCATTCAGTCTTACCAGCATTCAGCTGAATCTGTTGTCTGTTCAGATCTCTCCAGGCACCACAAGAGCACAGCAACAACATCACGTGGATCACCCAGGATGTAGATATAAACTTGAGTGTCATCAGAGTACTGATGGTATCTCAACCATAAAAGCAGACAATCTCATCCAGCAACTTCATGTGGATATTAAAAACAAATGGAGAAAGTACTGAGTCCTGTGGCACACCACAAAGGACCAGCCACTATGGATGCACTACCCACAATGCCACTCCCACCAGAGACCCACCAGTATGACAACGCAGTTTCTGCCCCATAACTGGGCCTAAAACCTGACTCAAAGGAGTCCAGAAAATCCACTTCATCCAGGAATCTGTTGAGCCGTTGAGAGAATGTGATTACAGTCACATTCTCTACCCTCTTTTCTAAAAAGGGGACTGGACAGAAATTGTCTGGACAGGTGGGATCAAGCGATGGTTTCTTAAGGAGGGAGAAAACCAAGGCTTGCTTTAAAGGTCCGAAAAGGGACCCCTCCTGCAATGAGGAATTTATCACTGCCTGAAACCACTTCCCTGTCACCATCCTGGATGCTTTTACCAGCCAGGAGGCACAGTGATCTAATTGACAGGTGTCTATGGAGATTCTCAGTCATCTAGGTCATGGCCATTCCAAAAGTGCTTTAGTCCAGCTGCCGTTTGAAAAAATACCTTTGGAATAATTGACAGGTTAGCATCAAGGACATTGTTCACTTCATAAGATCCAACAGGCTCAAACTATTCCCAGATAACCAGGTAATACTTTCCTCCAGGCATCTCGAGTGGACCTGCACCATGCATAGGTTCCTCCTGGGAATGAATCCAAGTGACTTTGTCCATTCCACAAATTCCTCTGCACAAGCCCTGAATATGATCATCCAAAGCTTCCTGTCCCAGGAGAGACCAAGTCAGAAATGGTATTCATCAAGTTCGGACCGGTTCTGGAGAACCAGTAGCGGAAATTTTGAGTAGTTTGGAGAACTGGTAAATACCACCTCTAACTGACCCATTCTCTTCCTCCTGAGTCCCAGCTGATAAGGAGGAAATGGGGATTTTGCAATAGCCTTCCCCTGGAGTGGGGAGGGAATGAAGATTTTACGGTATCCTTCCCCTGGAGTGGGGTGGGAATGGAGATTTTACATCCTTTATCCTTCCCCTGCCATGCCCACCAAGCCACACCCACCAAGTCATGCCATGCCATGCCATGCCATGCCACGCCCACCAAGCCATGCCCACAGAACCAGTAGTATGTCTTAAAGGTGCCAGATTTGAGAAACACTAATTTTAGCAATGGCTATCTCTCCCCCTTCTCCCTCCCTCCCCCCTCCCTCTCTCTCTCTTTCTCATCTATCTATCCACCTATTTACGTACCCAACCTACATCCCTCCTTTGAAAACCATTAAAAAAGAAAAAAATAGAAGAACTGTATGTTAACTAATTTTCTAAAGATATACTATAAAGAAATGTTGCCCAAATGCAAATACTAATGGGGAGGGGCATTCTGTATCTGGGTTGAAGAGGAATTATGTTCAAAAGTGATAGAAAGTGGGAAAGCACTAAACTACACTGTTTTAAGCAAATAGGTTTCCTGTCACTTCTCCTTCTTCTTCTTCCTCCTCCTCCTCAGCATTAACTATTTCCTGGTATATTGGAAGAAAATCAAATAAGCAGAATGGGGAAAAAAAATAAAGGCACGGAGGATATGGTTTCATAGAAACTTGAAGAACATGCTTTTACAAGGCTGCAGCATACTTGAAAATGAATAGAGTACAGTGGAAATCATGTTGTATTCGGTATTGCTGCCTGGAACACATATACAAAGACCTGAGCAAACATTTATACAGAGCCAACAAAGATGTGTCATCGTATACCTTACAGAAGAAGTAACATGATACAAACTGTATTTATGCAGAGAGTTCCTGTAATGCAATGATCTATGGGTATGTTGTCTCACAGGGGAGTGACTGTTCTCGAATGATTTACTTTTGTGAAGGAAATGAATACTCTGATGTAATAAAATTGTCATGTACCACATTGATCTCTTTGCTTCAGAGGAAGTAGGGAGGAACTTAAATTTATATAAAATGGATATAATGGAATAATAAACACCGAGGAAGAAGAGATTGCAAAATGATGTACCCATTTACAAGGGAAATAAACAGAATGAAGTGATCCACATTTATAGGGGAAGGACATTTAATGGAATAATATTCATCTTTACAGGAGCAGACAGCCTAGTCAACTCAGTTTTTTAGTGAAACGAACCATGGTGAAATTTAACTCCTTATGGATGCTGGATGCAAACACTTGCATCAAAAATAGGGTGGAGGCATTGACCAAAGAGTGAGGAGTAATGATGGAGTGAGAAATGTTTTTCAATTATATATTTATAAAATGAATTGTTTCACAAATCGTAACATTGAAAATTTAAGATCAGCTATATTTTTTTGGAGGGAGGAGTGATTGGGAGGAGAAACAACATGGGAATAAAAAATCTTAGTCTGGATTGTCAGATAATTCTTATGCATAGGAATTCTTGTATATAAAATGGAAATACCTACCCATACCATTTACCACTACAATATATTCTCATATGGTTAAGAAATCCTTAATAGCCCTATTGCCTAGTACCATCAGCTACCAGATCATACCCTTCCAGCTAGCTAAGTGTTGGTCTGAGAAAGAGGTAACAAGTCCCTGCGTATTTTACTTCTTCCTTGGTCAAGGTCATCTTTGGTTCAATGATTTCTATTTTTATTATGACAAGCATTAATTGTTTATTTTGAAAGTGCAGGAAAGAGTTGCAAGAGGTACGCTAGAATTATTTTGGCAAATCATAGTTATGATTGCTAGCCCATTAGATGGATAGACAGACATACTTGCAAGTCAACATTTGATACACTTTTCTTCACAAAAATAGGCACAAAAATACATAATAGGGAAAAAGTGCACTTAGACATACATAAAACAGGATTAAGATTCAAATAATGAATATATATATATATATATGGCAACATTTAGTAAAATGTAAGTATCAGAAGAAAGCAGGAAACAATAATATCAAAAATGTTCAGAAAATGGGAAAATCTGATGGCTAGAAAAGGGAGGAATTGAAAGAAATCGAAATCAGCAAATCTGCCCATTCCAAAAGTGGCTTGACCGTTTTCTTTGGCACAAGACAATTAAATGGTTGGTTTGAATTGCATTTTCGCCTGCACTTGGAAACAGCAAGGGTTTCTTTTCAATCTATTTTCTTCCTAATTCCCTTTTCCATAATTACAGCTCTTTCTTTAACTCTCTCTGATGCCACTCCAGTGGCCAGCAGGGGTTACAGTCATAACTTTGCATTCTAAACAGGCAATGTTATGCCAACTGGGGCAGCCAAATTGTTGCCTGTGATGATAATCTGGCAGGGAGCTACCATTCTGAATGGTCACGGAATCAGCCCAAGTGTAACTATTTTTGTTGAAGTGAAAATAGGGAATCCAGAGAGCAGTTAAAGCCCAGCTGCTATATACATTATTATTACACTGACCCTTTACATTGCACTTGATAGCACCTTTTACAGTAAGAAATCCAAGGACTTCCTTCTAGGCTAGTGAATACCCCTACAGTGCATGTTCCAACACATTCAACGCTAACCCATGCAATTCTAATTAAAATTCCCTTTCTAACACAGAGACCACATAATGCTATGTAGTTAGGCATGGTTAAATCCACTGATTTTGAAAGGATTCCAGACATGGATGGCTGCTGTTGACACAGAGCCTTCTTTAGTACTTAAAATATGTATGCTTACTTTCTATTTCCCAGGAAGCTAGACAGCAACTAGATAAAATAGGTCAGAATTTGTAGGATATATAAGATAGAAGCATGTATAGATCCAGGCATCCCAGGGAGCTGGTAAGCTACAAAGCCACACACATAACAGGTTTCAAGTCAGAAGGAGTAACAGGATAAAGTCAGTATAACAAATTCCAAGAGGAATGAATGATTCTACCCACTGTAGTTCTGCCTTAAAAACAGTGGTGGGATTCAGCCAGTTCGCACCACTTCGGGAGAACCAGTTGTTAACTTTCTGAGCAGTTTGGTGAACTGATTGTTGGAAGAAATCATTAGGGCAGAGAACCGGTTGTTAAATTATTTGAATCCCACCACTGCTTAAAACCCATAAATAATGTGAAGCTTTGTTTCAGAAGAAATGCAAGATATTTTCACTTTAATGTTACCCTGCATTTACCGGATATGTATAAAGATTGCAATAGAAATGTTTAGCATGAAAAACTGCTCTTTTTGTTACTTTTTTTTGTCAAAAAAGGGGAATATAACTCTTGCACAGAGAGTTATATATCATCTTGAGATCACTAAAGTTCTGCCACAACTTCCATTTTTTTTAGTAAGTGTGGCCTTCTTTGTAAGCAGTAGCGCTATGACTACAAGAAGTTCATCAGTCTTCTTGCCTATTTTTAATTTGGGATTCTTATTCATTTTTGTTCTTTCTTATTTCATTCTGTATGTTGAGGGACTACAGTTTTGTCTGAAATGATATTTTAAAAAGAGGTCAAAAGAGAAACGATGCAGGGAAATTCATAATTCATGTTCTACGCACCTTGTTGTTGTTAGCTGTGAAGTCATGTCCGACCCATTGCCACCCCATTGACAGCATTCCTCCAGGCCTTCCTGTCATCTACCATCCTCTGGAGTCCATTTAAGCTTACGTCTACTGCTTCAGTGACTCCATCCAGGCACCTCGTTCTCTGATGTCCCCTTCTTCTTTTGCCCTCAATCTTTCCTAGCATTAGGCTCTTCTCCAGTGAGTCCTTCCTTCTCATTAGGTGGCCAAAGTATTTGAGTTTCATCTTCAGGATCTGGCCTTCTAAAGAGCAGCCAGGGTTGATCTCCTCTAGGACTGACCGGTTTGATCAACTTGCAGTCCAAGGGACTCGCAGGAGTCTTCTCCAGCACCAGAGTTCAAAGGCCTCAATTCTTTGGTGGTCAGCCTTTCTTATGGTCCAACTTTCACAGCCATACATTGCAACTGGGAAAACCATAGCCTTGACTATATGCACTTTTGTTGGCAGGGTGATGTCTCTGCTTTTTAGTATGCTGTCTAGATTTGCCATGGCTTTCCTCCTCAGGAGCAAGCGTCTTTTAATTTCTTGGCTGCAGTACCCATCTGCGGTGATCTTGGAGCCAAGGAAAATAAAATCTATCACTACCTCCATTTCTTCCCCATCTATTTGCCAGGAATTGAGAGGGGTGGATGCCGTGATCTTAATTTTCTTCTATGCACCTAGGATAAGCCAAATTAATGGGCTGTTTGGGCATTTGTAAAATTTCAAGAATAAATTACAGTAGCTGTGTTTTCACCCAATGGTGCCTGTGAGAGCTTATATGTCCATAAAATAGTCATACCTATCATAGCGTAAATATTCATTTACTAAAAGGTTGCTTTTATTGCTCATTTCATTGAGACCATAGAATCCTACCACTCCAGACTCAACTATTTCTTTATTCAGTCCAGGGAAGCCCACTGGCAGATAAAGTCCTGGGTGGTGGTCATATCCCATTTTAATTCCAAAGAATACTGATACTCCTCCAAGGGGGAGACCAGAAATTAAGATGGCTTTGAGAAAAGGTGTTTCTCTTTGAAATGTGCCACTTGCTCATTTAATTATTTGGACTTTATAAACCATCTGAAAAAGGGACCATGGAGACCTCTTCATACAATGCTGGCTCTTTGTCTTTGAAACGGGAATGAGCACCACTCCCTAGAGTCGGGAACGACTAGAACATATGTGTAAGGGGAATCTTTACCTTTACTTTAAACCATCTAAATAACATGTGTAAGATGGTTTGGAGGCTGGCAGACACACAGGGTAAATATGTGAGTAAGTAAATAAAATAAGCAGCCTGCTATCCATGGCACCACATTTCTAGCTCCTGACACAAAGTGAACAAACTAATGTGAGCATTTATTTTTATGACAAAATGACTATGTGAGCAAGAAGGATCACTAGATGCCATCTTATGCTTGTTATAAAGATTCTTAGCACTGTAACACCTCCAATGTAGAGCCGCCTATTAGTTAAAAGAAACAATTCTGCTCGGAATGAAATCAGTATGAAATCAGGCAAGTGTGAAAAGCTGCAAAGTAACTATTTTGTTACATGTTTTTATGACATAATTATATTGATCTGAAAGACATTCATCCAGAACCGCAACCTATTATAACCCACAAAATAAGAAAGCCAGTATAATCTTTTCAATCACTTGATATTCATGGTCTTATTCAAAGGTCTCTGAATATGTCATGTGTGTAATACCAATGCAAAATTTGGCACCATCGTCACTCCTAGCAATATGTTTCAATAAGGTAATTTTCTTGCTGCCTAGGAAGATCAGCGGGGTGCAATCCTGAACAAAAACAGAGTATGACATCTTATTCAAGCATACATCTGGAAGACAAAACTATACTTTATTAAAGGAAAATGGGATTTCAGGATTGTTTTGACAAGCGGTAAAAATGTTCACCTCACTTTACATACAGTATGGAGTTTAGATTTAAAGCCATAGTAAGTAAAGCTCAGAAGATTAATGGGATGCTGTTTTTTTCCCCCAATTATGCAAATACACCAGAAGGGAGTTAGAAGGTTTTCTATAACATTTACTGAAATATAAAAACAAACATTTTACATAGGTGCACATTGGTTTGTTTGGTGGGTTTTTTTGGGTTTTTTTTTTGTAATATAAATTGTCCTATCTTTTTGAACACTCAGATCCAGGCTTTCCATTTGCTTATAAATGAGACTCTTCTGACACTATTAGGCTTCAATAGCTGTTTGTTAGTATCCCATTCAATTATATTCCCTTTCATATACTGGATAACACACAAACATCCTGCATTATGTTAGTCTGAATCATAATTAGAGGCTGGATTTAAATTAGCTGATTTGTTGATATGAAAAGAGTTATGCTTGGGGAATTTTGTTTGCAACTCCTGAGGAAAACAACCCAGTTTGGATGAGCAGTTGGGGAAAGCTTCAAAAGAAATTATGAAAATGATGGCTCACTGCACAATCATTTCTAGATTTTTACAGTTCTCATCTGGAAACTCCTCTTCCTCCCGATGTTGTCAACAAGAGAAAAGTAAAGTAAATAAAGTTGCCTTCAGAGGCATCATCATACACCCAGCTTTGGCTAAGTTTGACTGTTTCTTGGCAGACTAAAACATATTGTTTAAAATGGCAATAAAATGGCAGTTGATTAGCCCTGTGAAAGCTTGAGTGTCCTCTTGGTAGACAAGATACTACCAACTTGTGAGACAATGCACGCATAGTGTATTATAGCATGTGGCATAAAGTCTCAGAGCCCTCAGTCTAAAGTTATGTATAATTGACTTGAGTTCAAAAGCCCTTTGTGAACACTCAGCGTGTACCTCTAGAAAATAGTTATCAATCTCTTCCCCAGCAGCCATTCCAAGAGTATCAAAATTATAATGTACAGAAAAAAAATGGAACAACATCTAGAAAGGAAGAAAAAAAAGCTTAAGAAAGAGGAGACTTTTTCTCCATCCTCATTCCCCTGTTTTTGCTACGTAGCACCAAGCACGTTACTCAGGAGAAATGTATTCATCAAAAAGGATAGTAATTTTCCAAGAAGTCGCCATATTATATTGTATTGTAACTTTCAATGTGGCAAAAGGGGTAAGAACATGTTTGCAAAAAATACATGTCTGCCTAATAAAGTGCATGCCAGCTTTGGAAGCCATACTAGGCCGGAAGCTTCTGTGCTGCCACTTTCTAATGTGTGGGAAAGTAGGAGGAGGGATTTAGTAGAGGGGTTGCCATTAGACATAATAACATTCTTTCTGCTGATCAAGGTCAGGTCGGTCCTGCATCTGGACAAGGAGTGATCGGAGTGATGCCTCGAGATGGGACGGTTGGCAATTGGAGCATGTGATCGACTGAGGAATCAGGGGGTGGTTTGGTTTTTTTTGATTTACTAAGGGTGCATTTAGTTAATTTAAATTTATTTGAGTAAAATCTAATTAAGTGCCATTTTCGTTTTACTTCTCCTTTTTTACGTGCTTGGCTTGACCTACTGTTTTGTGGGTGGCCTTAAATGGCTAACCACAGACCCAGCTGTACTGGATTGCTATCCTTTAATTTTCATCCTTTATGTTCTAAGGAAGATTGTTGGGATGGTGGTAGAACTCTGAAAGAAGTAGATAATCTGTATCATTTTAGAAGACCGGTCATGAGATGAAAATGGCATTGGTCATTCTTATTGATGACTTACAATAGGGACTTGATGGAGATAATGTTACCTTATTTCTCTGATGGAATATTTGAAGGTCATCAGATGCTCAGTAGCAACTACCACGGTATTGTTGTAGACCATTTATAAGGTTCTGACTTGGAGGACAATTTTCCAAGGCTTTACTTCTTTTCTGTGTGGGCAGTTCCAATTGCTGTCTTCAGTGAAGAAGAGTTCAACCCTAAAGACACCTCATGGCCATATTCTACTTAAAATATACATGAAGCTAGTAGGAAAAGTAATTCAGTTGTTCAGGATACACTATCAAACCTATATTAATAATGTCCACTAATCCAGACTAGTTTAGTCCTGACTTGGTGTCTGGATGCAGGAAGGATCTCGAAGAGGAGAAACAATTTAAGAGTCAACTCTAGCAAATTAAGTCAGAAGCCAACCAAGTCTAGAACAATAGCAATTTTTGCTTGAAGTGTTGTAGCCCTCCTCCTAAAAATCTAATGCATAATTGAGGGGGGAGAGTTCACAATTGCTGCTGGAGTGGTTGGAAGGAAATGATGGCCAGGGAAATCTTTGCTCAGCTCTGTCTAGTATGCCATTTGTAGCCATTCCAGGAACAGTCTCTGCTGGCAATGGTCACATATGCCGTCAACCCCTCATGCATTGACTAGCATAATGTGCTCTTCATGGGATTGCCCATTAAGGCCATACAGAAATAAAACCTGCCTGTCCAAAGCAAGCTAGTGAAATTGCTTATTGAAAGAAAACCCTGAGGTATTTGGAATGCATTTTCTGCAAGTGGTCTCCCTTCCATGTATCAAAAAGGAGATCTTTGACCTCACTCTTCATTTTTTGAAAACTGTATATAAAATCCTTGACTTTGGGATGGTGGAATGAGAAACAAGGCTCCCTACATTGTAACGTAGTGCAACCAGTATGAATATATTTTACAGATTATTAGAACAGATGAAGGTGTATTATTTACAGATGTGGCCAGTTATGACATGAGTGCCTTTTTTGTCTGTTTTATTTTAAAAATTCTGATACAAGCCACATAAATTGGCGTGATTAAAATAGCATGAACACAAATCAATTCAACAAAATAGTTGTGAGGGGAAGCTTTACCCCTTTTACTTTCTCAGAAAAGGAAAGTCTAGGTTCTCTAGGAAGAACTGCTAGGCATTTCCAGTTCCAGTGTATCTGTTTTGCTCTTGGAAAAATCTGCAACTGAAGCTGGACATGTGTTTGTATCAGCAGAAAACTACCAGCATGCAATTAGCCTGATATTAATTCTATGAGATAGGATGTAGTCTAGAGATACAGGAGGGAGGGGGGTCTTTTCCAGGGAACAAAGTGACAACATAGCTTAGAACAGCGGTTCTCAACCTGTGGGTCGGGACCCCGTTGGGGGTCGAATGATGATTTGCCAGGGGTCGCCTAAGACCATCGGAAATATGGGAAGTATACTTGTGAGTTGAAGAATCGCGCTCCAATGGTTGACTTCACAAGCCAGCTGCAGGCTCTTCAAATCGCTAGCCGAATTCGGCTTCAGGCGTGATCAATTAAAAAAGAGAGACATCTTTGCTCTGATGTCTCCCTCTCAAGCCAGCTGCAATCACTCCCAATCGCTAGCCTAATCGGCTTCAGGCATGATAAACTTAATAGGGGAGGAGTTTCCACTTTAATGCCTCCGTCCTCAAGGCAATCGCAAGCAGTTCAGATCGCTAGCCAATACGGCTTCAGGCGTGATAAATTCAAAACGAAAATAATTTTACGGTTGGGGGTCGCCACATTGTGGGGAATTGTGTTAAAGGGGTTGCCACATCATGGGGAATTGTATTAAAGGGGTCGCAGCACTATAAAGGTTGAGAACCACTGGCTTAGAATCTTTGGTATGCAGGAAAAGGGTGAAGGTGGACCTCCCCCACCCACCCAGAAGTTCAGAGGGTACATTTAATAGTTATGCAGAGAAGTGCTTTAATCTGGCAAGATTTCTAACACTAGGCAAAGCAACAATAAAGAAACTACTAAAGAAGTAACTGCCCATGTCATTCTAGAAGTTGTGGGTTGCTCTATCACTGGAGGTTTTCAAGAAGATATTGGGCAGCCATTTGTCCAGAATGGTACATGGTTTCCTGCTTGAGCAGGGGATTGGACTAGAAGACCTCCAAGGTCCCTTGTAACTCTGTTATTCTGAATTTTTGGTGCCTTGGACTTGACATTATAGCAGGAATCAATAGATCTCTTCTCATCTGCTGTCAATCAGTAAAGAACTCCTAGAAAGACCTATGAGATACCTTTTGGTAACAATTGGTGGAAATAAAAGGAGATATTTCGTTAGAACCCAGAAGTGTTCAAAAAGAAGCCACAAAATTGTACTTGATTGGCACATTTAACACAGTGTGTTTCTTTTCCCTTGGTTTATATGTTGTTTTCTATTTTGTGATGACTTCTTGAATCAAATGGTCACGTTGACTTGACTCGTACAGCACTAAACACAGCTTTGCCTATAAGTATTGATACTGTTCCAACATTTTTATAGCATGGTTTTATTCCATCGTTTGCTTGCCGTTTTGGAAATGAAAGGAGAGGATTTTTTTTTATTGGCGTTTTAAATTTTCTATCCCTTCCAGTCCCATTAGTGGCTTTAGATGGCTTATACATATTAATACAAAACTTTTGAAAGTCAGCTAAAAACTTCCAAGCTGTGTAAAAAAAAAACCCCAGAGATCTTTAAACTCCATTCTAAATTAAAAAGAGAGACAGTCTGGTATAGTGATTAAGGCATCAAGCTAGAAAGTGGAAGAGTGTGAGTTCTAGTCCTTCCTTAGGCCCAAAGTCATCTGGGTGACCTTGGGCCAGTCATTTTCTCAGCCCTAGGAAGGAGGCAATGACAGACCACTTGTGAAAAACCTTGCCAAAAAACTGCAGGGACTTGTCCAGGCAGTCCCTAAAAAATAGACCTGATTGAACAGAAGAAAAAACAAAACCTTAAAGCAAGAACTGGCCAACTTAAATTATCAGATCTGGGCTGTTAAAATCTGGATGACCAATTGATGTCAACAAAAAACATGAGGGTTTTCTCATAGTAGATCAGATTTTTGCCCTTCCTAAAGTCCAGCAGCAAATAGTCCCATAGTCTACTTTAAAAAAACAATAATTTCTTAGGGGTGCAGTTAGAAATACTATCTAAACAGGTAATTTCTGCTCAAAATGGTACTTAAAATGCCACTGCTTTAAACAAAGAATAAGAATATTATAGCCTAGTTGATAGAAAAGGCATAGAAACTTTAGCACAGTTTAAAGCTGTGATGGCGAACCTATGGCACGTGTGCTGGAAGTGGTATGCAGACCCATCCCTCCAGGCATGCCAGCCATCACCTGTTGCTATTCCAGGTCCGGCATGCACATGCGCACAGCAGAGGTGGGTTTTAGCAGGTTCTGACCAGTTCTGGAGAACCGGTAGTGGAAATTTTGAATAGTTTGGAGAACCGGTAGTAAAAATTCTGACTGTCCCTACCCCCATCTATTCTCTGCCTCCCGAGTCCCAGCTGATTGGGAGGAAATGGGGATTTTGCAGTAACCTTCCCCTGGATTGGGGAGGGAATGGAGATTTTACAGTATCCTTCCCCTGCCACACCCACCAAGCCACACCCACAGAACCAGTAGTAATAAATTTTGAAACCCACCACTGGTGCACAGGCCAGCTGGTCTTCACCTACACGGGAGTGCTGGAAACCAGAAGAGCAGCCCGCTGGCGGGTATGCGTGCGCCGGGAAACTGAGCTTCTGGTTTCTGGCGCGCATGCTGGTCTTCATGTGCACCAGAAACCGGAAGACCAAGTGACCAGCGTGCATGCACATACCGGGAAACTGCTCTTCCGGAGTCTAGTGATCCCTCACACCGCATGTGCTCCTGTTTGGTACTTGGTGCCGAAAAGGTTTGTCAACACTGGTTTAAACTCTTGCAACAATCCATTTTCTTTACCCCAAATAACATCCCTCCAGAGATTTTTTTTTTTAAAAAAGATGGTTGCCTTTTATGAATCTGCTCTGTGGTTGCTCCTACTGCTTCTGAATTGCTCATCTTCCCAGAGAAGAAATGTCATCAGCTAACTGAATTCTAGGAGCAGAGCTGGAAGGGACTCACACAAGGAGAAGACAGTGATGGATATTTCACCATAGCAGGGCTTGCTGATGTGAATGATGGTGGACCAAGAACAATTTGTAAACTGATTTACTTTTGTTTCTGCTATCTTTGTTTCTGCTATTCCCTACACAAGAATGGTGGAAGGTTATTTAAAAATCTCAGCAGCTTCTCAGAAATAAAAGAACAGAGGAATGTTACTCCTTTGACTGCACAATTTGCAACCTTTCCTTTAGTAATGTCTCTGCACAACAAATTCCAGACTAGTTCTCCATTAATAACTATAATTTCCTAAAATATAAATTTCCTAAAATAAATAAATAAAATCATGAACAGTCCTTTAAAATTCACATAACATGCAGCAAAAAAAACCCAGCATCTGTCAGACCTAGAAATGATGTTGCATAGAGCAATATTAAAGCATTTGTCAAGCAGACCTCAGCTAAAGTAGGCGGGCTATTAAATATTAGTTTAGTCTTCCATTTGTACAGTGAGAGTTGTGGTGACTTTTATCAGGAATTTTGTGGGAAGGAAGGAATGTTGTGGGAAAAGGCAAGCAATATTGAATTTCAAAGTGCTATTGCAATATATTCATTATGAGACAGACAGAGGAAGACTATGTCATGAACTAAACCAGTGATGGCTAACCTTTTCCGGACTGGGTGCCCAAAGCGTGCACACACATGTGCAGATGTGTGTGACCAAACCCCCAAAATGCAATGTATGCGCAGCCCCGTGCATGTGCTCCACCCACCCACGCATGTGCGCACAGCCCCCTGCGTGCTCCCTGCCCCCGCATATGCATGCACAGCTCCCCCTGCACACATCCCGCTTCCCGCGCATGCACGGCAGAAACCCAAAGACCAGCTGGCCAGCGGGAGGTGTGCACACATGTACAGCGGAGCTGAACTGGGGCAATGGCTCATGTGCCATCAGAGAGGGTGCTGCATGCCACTTCTGGCACGTGTGCCATAGGTTTGCCATCACAGAACTAAACCATCATGGCCACCAGCCTAGTCAGTTTCTATATATGGCAAAGGAGAATAACATAATCTTGTAATTTACCTCAGACAAAACATATTGCTAAATTCTAATGGTTGTTTAAAACAAATGCAATTTTTCCATACGCTGAAGGGGTTTTCTTTCAGCACTGTACAACACCTTGAAAGAGCTCCTCTGAAGATTGTCAACACAGATGAATACCTTATTTTCTAGCCATGAAAGCAACTGTGTCATTTGCAACTTTTGTGAAGCTGCTTCAGAAGTTGCTTCTGGCAGCCTCTATTTGTACATGATCACCATTTCAGGAATCCTTGCCTAGTCTTAAGTTCTTATCACCAGTTAATACTTTGAGGTCTCTTTTGGATCCTTGTGACAGAATTAGATTTGAGAGGGGGTTTACTCACCAAAATCAAAAGGTCTTATTTTCTGGAAACATGATTTCAAGTGAAAGCATTCGTATTGATTATACTGTTAATTTCTATTTTAGAAATCATCTAGGAATTTTCTGCTTTTCCCCTTCAGTCCCCTAACTTCAATTTCCCCTTCAGTCCCTAACTTCAATGTTGAAGCTGTCATATTGCATATAAGGCTATGAACAGTTTATTTGAGCAAACATCTGTAGGTCTAGGAGACATCTATAGACTGAGTAGACATCTACAATAGAGAAATGTGCAATCTTACAGATTATCTCTGATTCCTATTGGATTTTGGCTCACCTCATTTTCTTACAAAGCCAAGTTCAAATTCTAAAGCACAATATAAATTAAAGTTTTTGACTAAATGATAAACAGATGTTACAATGTATATTCAAATTTATATTTATGCAATGCTAGCTCTTTGGGATTATCAGAAAAGCTTACCCTAATGAAAAAGATACAAACTGACCTGAAATTGGAATCCCTATGTCGCTTATTCAACTTGTGTGGTCCAGGTTCTCAAACACTATTTTATGTTGAAACCCCACAGCTCTTGATATGAATATATAGTCAGTGATTCAGAGATATGAGAACCTTTAATTTTTATTTCATTTTTTGCAAAAGAGGAGATCATCTTCTGCTGGAAATTGTATTGATACTGCTAAATAACAGACTAGAGGTCCTTTTAAAAATGCAGTTTTGCGTCTGTATTTTATTTCAGAGAAGGCAATTTATATTTCTTCCCCAAAGCTGAGCTAACAACTTTGATATTTGGGAATAATTACTTTTATGCATAAATGTGTGCCTTTGTATCTTTCCATATAGGTCTATATGTTCTGTAATTTGCTTTATTTTATTTTATTTTATTTCAGCATAGTTTTAATAAGTCTTCTAATAAGACTTAGAATTTTAGTGCTATGGTCAATACACATGCTAAATATTTAGATGAAGGTCTTTAAGCTGTTTTTGTGTGTGTTCATCTGTGTGAATACAACTGTGTGACTCTTGGACTCAAAAATACATTGTTCAAAAAGTGTTATTCAGCTATCCTAAATATAAAGATATTTTTCCCTTCCTTCCTCTGTGTGTGTTTCATGCTAGTAAACATAATTGCTTACACTTTAAACAAAGAAGCCTAGAAACCAGCAGACTGGCCCAGAAACTAGGAGACTTTGAATTCTAGTCCCCCCATGGCATGAAAGCCAGATGGGTGACTTTGGGTAAGTAACTCTTTCTCAGCCCAACTCACCTTTATTTATTTTTATTATTTATTTATTATTTAGATTTTTATACCGCCCTTCTCCCGAAGGACTCAGGGCGGTGTACAGCCAGATTAAAACAATACAATATACAATTTTAAAACAACAGATTAAAATAACATATTCTATAATGGCCGAAAAATTTAAAAACCATCAAATTTGACCCAATAAAACAGAATACCCAATTTAAAATTATTAAAGTTAAAACATTCAAAATTTAAAAATTAAAAATTAAGCCAGTCCCGCTTGGATGAACAAGTACGTTTTCAATTCACAGCGAAAGGTCCGAAGGTCAGGTAATTGACGCAAACCAGGGGGAAGTTCATTCCAGAGGGTAGGTGCTCCTACAGAGAAGGCCCTTCCCCTGGGGGCCGCCAGCCGGCATTGCTTGGCAGACGGTACCCTGAGAAGACCCTCTCTGTGTGAGTGTACGGGTCGGTGGGAGGCATAGGGTAACAGCAGGCGGCCCCTTACAGCATGGGTGTCAAACTTGTGGCGTCATGTTGCCATCATGTGATGTATCGCAACATATTCCTTCACAGAGCAGGGATGGGTATGGCCTGCGTGTGATGTGTCACCCCACGGGCCTCCAGTTTGACACCCCTGCCTTACAAGGTTACTATTGGGGGAAATAGGAGGAGAAAATAATTATGTATATTCATCACCTTGAGTTAATTATAAAAATAATAAAGACAGAACAAAAATCAAATGAATGAATGAATGAATGAATGAATGAATGAATGAATGAATGCATGAATGAATGATGGAGGGTACCTTTAAAGATGTCATAGCTGTGGGTACGATAATCAGGATTTTTTTAACCCATTTTTCCAAAAGCAATCTCTATTACTTGCATTTACCCCATTAGCATGTGATTGGCCATTTATGGGATCCAAAGTGCACTGAAGATGTCTCCTCGAACGGGGAAGAAATGTTTGCAATCAAATCACCAAGCTCAGAGCTCAAACCAACATCATTTATGGAAATAGAATAGAATAACAGAGTTGGAAGGGACCTTGGAGGTCTTCTAGTCCAACCCCCTTCTTAGGCAGGAAATCCTATACCATTTCAGACAAATGGTTATCCAATCTCTTCTTAAAAACTTCCAGTGTTGGAGTATTTACAGCTTCTGGGGCAAGTTGTTCCCACTTATTAATTGTTCTAACTGTCAGGAAATTTCTCCTTAGTTCTAAATTGCTTTTCTCCTTGATTAGTTTCTACCCGTTGCTCAGGTGCTTTGGAGAATAGCTTGACTCCCTCTTCTTTGTGGCAGCCCCTGAGATATTGGAACACTGCTATCATGTCTCTCCTAGTTATTCTTTTCATTAAACTAGACATACCCAGTTCCTGCAACTGTTCTTCATATGTTTTAGCCTCCAGTCCCCTAATCATCTTTGCTGTTCTTTTCTGCCCTCTTTCTAGAGTCTCAACATCTTTTGTACATCATGGCGACCAAAACTGGATGCAGTATTCCAAATGCAGCCTTACCAAGGCATTATAAATAGAATGCTGAACTACATCGGCCTCGGATATACTTCAACAGGCTCTACCTATGCGTTACATTAATCGATTTGTATTTTGGCACAGGCTGTTCTATGTTCTCTAAATTTTATGAGCTGCATTTTGAATCCCAAAAATGACATTTTAACTTTTGATACCAGAAACAACTTGGTCATGGAAAAAATAAATGGACTTGTGCTTGGCTTCATGGTGGTAAAGTTTATCCAAAACAAATATTCCAAAAAATATCAGCTGTGATCTGTACTTAATAGTAAGATAAAAGGAAAAGGCAATAGGCATAATGCTGACCACCCCACTGAAACCAACAGGACAGGCTCCCAAATGAGCCAGCCTACGATTGTATGGAATGCACTTTTTAAAGGAGAGAAGAAAGAATTGGATGAAATTTAATTAAAATGAACAGGCAACTTGTGGAGCTACGCTGATGCCAAGCCCATTGTTTAGAAAATGCTGGTGGTATGAGAACCATTAAAACTCTCATTTAGCAGACCGAATAAACAAATCAAACATCTTTATAATTTGTTCTTGCCTTTCACTTCAGGGTTTTTTCCCCCCTTTCCCCACAATCCATCTATATTTTATTGGCAATTTATTATAGTCAGTGGAAGATACCAAAGCCTTAGCAATGAGATCTTGTGATGTGCAAACAAAATGCATTTAATTTGTCTCTGTGTATTACAAGCATTATAATCCCTCTTCTGATTTCAACATGATCGACTAATCTCATCTGCTCAGAAGGATAAGCCTTGTCTCAGCTATGATGACAGGCTTAGAGAATGATAAAAATTAGGACATTCTCATAGATTATGTACTGTAACAACAGATAAGGCTTATGAATAAAGAATGGACTACAGGTGGTTATTTGTCAAGGCATACTAGATTAAAGGGTTAATGATACCTAGATGCAATATTGTTTATAGCTAAACCGGATGTATGGAAATAGTGGCACTTGTTCCTCACCTGATTCAACAGTAGAGAGAAAGAGTTTTTATGGCATTTTGTAGCTGGTTTTCTTCAGCAATGAGATGAGAAGGAGGAAGAATGGTGGCAATGAAAAAAAATAGCTTTTGTTGGCATTAGAGGAAGTTCCCTTTGATAAGCCATGCATAACATGATTTAGATCAAGAGGCATAAAAATGAATTGAGCCAGGGAGCGATGAGAAACCCTGTTTCGTTTACTAACTGTATGGCCATATTAAGGCATTGCTCCAAGTGGTGTTTGCTCTCCTTCTCCTTCTCTCTGCTTCCTGATTGATGAGTTTTAGCACACTTGATTGCCTTGCTGAATCTATAAAATGCTTTATGAATGCAAGGGAGGAAGCATCTAAACCTCAAAGTATTCTCTGACAAATGAGAAAAGCTTATTAATTCTTTTTCAACAAACGCTAATCATAAATGAATAATCCGGTGGTTTAGGGATTTTAATCCTATTGAAGAAGTCAGACCTCCTTAGCATGTCCATATGCTGTCCTGCCCCCCTCAAATGATAAGGACCTATGGAGATACAGTATCTGCTAGATCAGACCAAAGGTCCTGTAGCCGCTCATCTCTCTGGGTCACATAGTGGCTAACCAGAAGTTTCAGAAGGCTCTCAAACAGAGGTGGGATTCACTTACCTTCCCTACTGGTTCACAAATATGCTCATGCATTACATCCGGGTGGGTGGCTGGAGCCTCCCACAGTCGCCACTACTGGTTCGTCCAAACCAGACAGAACCAGCTGAATCCCACCACTGCTCCCAAATATGGCCAGGGAAATGACAACCCCGCTATAAGTAGTCCTTGACTTGTGATCACAACTGAGCTCACAATTTCTGTTGCTAAGTGAGACCATTTCTTAAGTGAGTTTCGCCCCATTTTGCAACCTTTCTTGCCATGTTTGTTAACTGAATCACTGCAGTTGTTAAGTTAGTAACACAGTCGTTAAGCGAATTTGGCTTCCCCATTGACTTTATTTGTCAGAAGGTTGCAAATGGTGGTGACATGACTCCGGGGCATTGCAACTGTCATAAATATGAACCAGTTGCCAAATGGCTGAATTTTGATCATGTGACCTTGGGGATGCGCGAAATGGTCTTAAATGTGAAAAATGGTTATAAGTCCCTTTTTTCAGTGCCATAGTAATTTCGAACCGTCACTAAATGAAGTGTAAATTGAGGGCTACCTTTATTAGTCCCTATTAGCTGGTACTTAAGGTAAGTGTTCCATAGAAATGGTAAGCAGCCATTAAGACTGTTAGCCACTGAAAGCCCACATTTTCATGAAGTAGACAAATCTCCTTTTAAAATTGTTTGCATTAGTGGGCTCTATTATATCTGAAGGCAACACATCCTGCAGTTAAACTATGATTCTGAACTAGCTGCACTGAACAGTAAGCTCTGAAAGAGGTTCTACTTCCCTTTACTGAAAGGCAAGTAAAACTTTCTATGACATGATCAGAAACCTGAATCACACAGGTTTTTGAATGATCATAAATGATTTAGATGAGGTATGGGGTTTCCTGGTAGAACAAGGAGTTGGACTAGAAGACCTCCAAGGTCCCTTCCAAATATGATGATGTTCTGTTCTATGAACAGAGAACTCAACTCTCATTTAGTTGAATATTTACATAAGTCTACTTCTGTAGAGAGAAAGAGGGATCAAGTTGGTGAAGGCATGCAAGAACCATACCTGCCTTGATTCTGTAGGAGGGGATAGAAGGAAATTTCAAGTTTCTCTTATTGGACCCCATGATAAAAATTCCAGTAGTCCTTATCATATCTGTTTCTTAAACTGGCTTACTTTGAAGGACAAGCAGCTTCCGACCTTCACTTCATCATGTCTGTAGAACTGCATCTTGAGATAGCAAATACCCTGAAGGCATCTCTCTGTGTGTGCACCAAATGGTGAAAGTAGCACTGCACCAACCTAACACAACTTTTGCCCCTATGTGCATTGTGATGTTACAAATAGGTCAGAGCTTGCATCACAATAGCTCCATATTGCTTTTCCTCATTTGGACAAACCCACTGGATGCTGCAGATATCTCTGATCTATTTACATAGAGAGTAAAAAAAAATACTAAAAGTTAGCGATGAGATCAGGAAAAATTGAATATATATAAAAATACTCACTGTTATTTCTTTTTAAATATTAAATATATTAACAATATTGTCAAACTTCCTGGTACTGGTAATAAGTATCTTGTGTTGGCTCCAGTATAGCCCTTGAATCATACCATCAGAATTAGATAACAGTAACAGAGTTGGAAGGGACGTTGGAGGTCATCTAGTCCAGGGGTCTCCAACCTTGGTCCCTTTAAGACTTGTGGACTTCAACTCCCAGAGTTCCTCAGCCAGCTTTGCTGGCTGAGGGACTCTGGGAGTTGAAGTCCACAAGTCTTAAAGGGACCAAGGTTGGAGACCCCTGATCTAGTCCAACCCTCTGCTCATGCAGGAGACCTATACAAGGGATTCAAACTGCCAAACTGCCGACCTTTCTGATTGAAGTATTATTGGCATTGGAAACATGGCATAAAGTGTTTTTTGATGTACTTCTGACTTACAGAAAATGTATCCAATAAATTATATAGTACACATGTATTATCTATGTATCCACGAAGAGCCAATTTAATGTAATGGTTAAGGCACCAGGCTAGAAACCAAGAGACTGTAGTTCTAGTCCTGCCTTAAGCACAAAGCCAACTGGGTTATTTGGGGTCAGTCATGTTCTCTCAGCCCTAGGAAGGAGGCAATGACAAACCACTTCTGAAATCTTGCTAAGAAAACTGCAGGAAATAGTCTGGGCAATCACCAGGAATCAGCACTGACTGGAAGGAACAAGAAACCACCTCATACATTAATAATAAAAAAAATTATCTGTAGGATTACAGTAATACAATATTATTAATAGTTCCCATATACATCTTAAGTACATACTGTACATCCTCCCTATTAAACCCCAAATGCTTATTTAATAAAGAACCAAGTTTTTGTGAATCTTCTAAAGGTGAACGAAATAGACACAAGAACAGTTTTTTTTCCAAACGCCATCACTCTGCTAAACAAATAATTCCCTCAACAATGTCAAACTATTTACTAAATCTGCACTATTATTCTTCTCATAGTTCCCATCACCCATCTCCTTCCACTTATGACTGTATGACTGTAACTTTGTTGCTGGTAATCCTTATGATTTATATTGATATTGTTTCCTGATTGCTTATTTGTACCCTACGACTATCATTAAGTGTTGTACCTTATGATTCTTGATGAATGTATCTTTTCTTTTATGTACACTGAGAGCATATGCACCAAAACAAATTCCTTGTGTGTCCAATTACACTTGGCCAATAAAATTCTATTCTATTCTATTCTATTCTATTCTATTCTATTCTATTCTATTCTATTCTATTCTATATTCAGATTTTCTTTCTGAGGGGAGACAATTGTACAGAAGGTGGGGGACCTTTAGATTAGCTTATTTAGTAGCAAGTTGGGTAAATTCTACTTGGAAGAAATCTGCCCTCTCCCACCCAATGTCCAAATCCAAGCCATGCAGGACAATGTAGATCTCAAATTACTGATATCATCAGACAATATTGGAAAGTTCCTGTTAATACACATGCAGCTGCATTCTGCACCAGCTGTTTCTGGGCAGCATAATACTGTAGTATATTTGAGAAGCAATTAGGGCATAAATGACTGTTGCCAATGTCTCTTGTTCCAGAAATAGTCATAAACAATACATCAGCCAAAAGTAAATATCTCTCCTAGCCACAGTTTCCACCTGATATTTCAGCAGAAGTTGAAAGTCTATGAGAAGTTGATTCTTCCTAGGGCAGGGTGTCAAACTCGTGGATTCACAGCGGCATCACGTGATGTATCAGGACTTTTTCCCCTTCGCTAAACCAGACGGAGGTGGGGCCAGGACATGATGCAAATGGCCCAAGGGCCACAAGTTTGACACCTCTGTCCTAGGGGATCAAAACCCCTTCAAGACTTAAATAAAAACTCTTTTGATTGGTTTCTGAATTAACACTGGCTCTGTCTTGCCTGAAAACATTTTGATATTCTCTAGATCAGGGGTCTCCAACCTTGGCAACTGTAAGCCTGGTGGACTTCAACTCCTTGAATTCTGGGAGTTGAAGTCCTCCAGGCTTAAAGTTGCCAAGGTTGGAGACCCCTGATCTAGATGGTTTCTTCCTTCCTTCCTTCCTTCCTTCCTTCCTTCCTTCCTTCCTTCCTTCCTTCCTTCCTTCCTTCCTTCCTTCCTTCCTTCCTTCCTTCCTACCTCCCACCAGTTTTCCTATATACAAAATTGTTTCTAATACAAAAGGTGTTGGTATGTGATCGCATTACCTTGTTTGGTTTAATGTCTCTCACTGTCCCAATATGACTTTTATCATCATCAGACTGTGTGGACAGTCTAATATACTTAGAGAACAACTGACAAAGGAAAACTATCTAGCCTCTGTATTTGGGATTGTAATGTTGGTTGTTGGGTGAAAGAATTATTCATAGAACTATGTAATCAAATTAAAATTAATTCATGGAGCACACTCCTTATTTGCTATTCGCTGAATCAGCTCAACTTTTTCAGACTTCCATCACCATTGCTTTAAGGGTGTATCATTAAAGTTAAATTCTTAAAGGCTCAGTTCTGTCCACTCAAACACCTGAAAGAAAGTTTGACTACTTCCACAGATAGCAGAGAGGTGCTGCGCTGATCTAAGATAATGCTCAATATTAATTTCATGGTTTTTTAAATTCCCTTCAAAGGTTTTCAAATATATCATCCAGGAAATAACTTCCATAATCTCTTAAAATGTTGCCTTAGGTAAAAAAAAAACAATCAAAGAAACAAACAAACAAAACCTTCTTCCACACCATCATATTGCTATATAATATTGTGGATATTCTGAAAAGAAGTCATCTGACATTTGATGCAGGTGACACATTGCAGGCAGCTCTAATTAATATTATTTAAGGCTAGCGAATGTGGCACTTTTAACACAGTGAACATATTGGACATGTCTCACAATGGATCATAGTCTCTTATTATGTCAATAAATGATGCAATGATAGATACTTAACAGAGGAGTGAATTTCACTTTGTCACTTACATTTTCAACCACATCATCTGGAAGATGGATGAATGGCCCGTGATGAATAAATATTGCTGCCAAATGATTACCTATGTAAACATCAGACTTGGATATCATAATCAGGTGCTTGTTGTAACAAGAACAAGCACCTGCTCATAATATCCCAATGGGATGTTTATACAGGTAATCAGTTGGCTCCAGACTAAAATAATTCAGGATTTTAAAACAGCAACATTGCAGTAACATAAATGTGACAAAAGGGTTTTCTCCCCTGCGTTTCATTCCAAAGTAGCAGTACAGCTAGTCCTCAACATACATCCACAATTGAGCCCAAACTTTCTGTTGGTAAGTGAGACATTTATTAAGTGAGTTTTGCCCCCTTTCTTGCCACAGTTGTTAAGGGAGTCACTGCAGCTGATAAGTGAATCTGGCTTCCCCATTGATTTTGCTTGTCAAAAGGTTGCAAAAGGTGACCACATGATCCTGGGACACAGCAATGGTCATAAATATGAACCAGTTGCCAAGCATCTGAATTTTGATCACATGAGCATGAAGATGCTACAAAGGTTGTACGTGTGAAAAATGGTCATAAGACACTTTGACCATCACTGGGCTGTGGTGGCTCAGGCTGTAAGATAGCCTGTTATTAAAACACAGCAGCCTGCAATTACTGCAGGCTCGAATCCCACCAGGTCCAAGGTGACTCAGCCTTCCATCCTTTATAAGGTAGGTAAAATGAGGACCCAGATTGTTGGGGGGGCAATAAGTTGACTTTGTAAATATACAAATAGAATGAGACTATTGCCTTACACACCGTAAGCCGCCCTGAGTCTTCGGAGAAGGGTGGGATATAAATGTAAATAAAAAAAACCCAACAAAATAAAATAAAATAAAATAAAAACCTTTATTCAGTGCCGTTGTAACTTTGAGCGGCCAGTAAATGAACTATTGTAAGTCGAGGGCTACCTGTAATCTCTTTTTCTGTAGATTGTAATATATTTGTCGTATATTTCTACCATAGCAGAATAAGAGGTTTTAATAGGTCTCAGGCAAATCCTATTTTTAAATGTTTTTTTAAAAAGAAATTATTTGTGTTTTCGTCAGCAGACCTCACCTACAGATTCCAGCAATAGTGTTTATTATTTTGAAATGATTGGCGATTCCCCTCCTCCCCCCAATGACTGAAGAACCTGCTTCTAATCTTCATCAGGTAGTGATACAGTTTCATATCCAGGATTTCAGACAGCCATGCAATTTATTTTGAAATAAGCAGCACTTTTTACCGAAGAAATGACTTTTAATACACATTTTTTTTAAAAAAACAACAACTGAAATGTGTAATTCTGTTGGTTGCCTCATAAAAATCTTTTCATAAATATATTCAAATAAATAAAAACTTAAGGCTCAATTCCTGGCAATTGAGATCACTTGAGCCTTCAGTGACAATTAGGCCTCTAAGAATACAATATGTCTATGTTCTTTCTAGAGAAGTGCAACCCATTTTAGAATAGACAGACTCTCCAATTTCTGTGCCTGTCAAGGTAAATTTGATCTGTTTTACTGCCCAGTTCTGCTAAGGCAGTAATCTATCAGGGGAAAGTTATACTCACTTTTGAAAACATATGAGCTTGCCAGGATCTTCAGTTTTTCCTTCCACAAGAAAAAAAGAAAGAAAGAAAAGAATTGAAAAACCAAACCAATAACCAAACAGTGGATTTTTTTTTTTGAATGACTGCATCTTCTTTGCAACGTTGCTTAAAAAAAAGAAAAGAAAAAGCAATGCCTTGACCATCTCATACATTGTCAACAACGAGTTGGATTTCTTTTGTGGATACCAGATGAATAAGAGCAAGAATAGAGTTTGGGCTAATCTTTGCTCCAGTTACAGGAATAAAAATCAGTTAGAAATAAAAAGCAATGATTCTGAGGGACCTGCTAAGAATGAAAATACTCCTTCCAGAAAAGAACCATGGAGAAATGAAAAGATATATGATCTGTGTTTGCTTTCTAACCCTTGGGCATCTAAGACCTTTATTCTTAAACATTATTCCTTTATTCCTAGACATTATAGAAAAGTTATGCCAGTTTTCCTCCTGTTTCCTAGAACAGTTGTATTACTATATGTAATATTATATTATTCTAAAGACCTGAAGAGATCCCACAGAACTCTGATTAAGATGGGAAGGAGACCAGTACAATCTAACGTGCTGGTCTCCTTCCCATCTTTGCTTCCCATCTGAAGCAAAGAAATTTGCTCCATTGGCAGTTAATCTTTTATGATCTTATTTGTCAGTAAGCATGTCTTCATAATTCAGAGGAACTGTTACCTATTTATTTATGTTTCTCTAGATCATTGGGTACATATAACCAGAATTCAATTAAGTGGTTCTATGCTTATTTAGGGGTATTGTGATATATATGTGTGGCCTATGGTTGTATTACCAATCATCCACCCTCTAGACCAGGGCTGTCAAATTCCTGACCACTCCTGGTCACATGCTGGCCACGCCCACACCTGGTTTAGCAAAGGCAAAAAAAATCCCAATACGTCACGTGATGACCTGAGTTTGACACCCCTGCTCTAGTCAAATGTCCTTATCAGTGGTCAAACAACGCTGTGGTCTGTGTCAACCAACTCAAAATTTCTCTTTTGGGGAATATTGGGGGTCTTCCTATTTTCCCTAGGATATATCTCATATAGAATGAATCCTTGCTCCAAATGCATATTAGTAAGATCATATCAGCTTGATTCCTGCTGCTCAGACAGACATAATTGGATGTGGAAGAGGAAAAGGAGAATCTTTTGAAGTTCCAAACCTTAACTCACACCCAAAATCACAACTCCTATTCTCTCTGGATGCATCTTCTTGCGTTGTCTTTCAACAATTTCCTCCCCCTCCCCCTCCCCCCTCCCCCTCCTCTTTGCCACCTCAATATGATACATAGGGCAAGGATTGCCACAGTCTTTACCTCACTTAGATGACCAAGCCACAGATTGAAATGGCTATGAAAAGTAAGATCCACTAACATCTATTACAGCCTGTGTTTCTCAACCTTTAGATGAGTGGACTTCAACTCTTGGAATTCCCCATCTCATCTTAAAGATTGAGAAATACCAGTGTACACCAGTAGTCTCCAACCTTTCTGGCTTTGCGGAGCGGTAATGGGGGAGAGGGAATGGTTTTGTGTGAGTGGTGTGTGCGTGTGCGCACATGTGAAGCTCCATTTGTGCAAGCAATGGGCACACGCACCTGCTGCTTGCACAAATAGAGCTGCACACGTGCTTGCCTTCCACTTTTGCGGTCTGGTTATGAATGGGCCACAGCCCGGCAGTGGGCTGCAGCCCAGGGGTTGGGGATCCCTGATGTAGACTGTCTACCCTTACAATGTAAGAATGCAAAACAAAGTAATACACTTGGAAGAATATACAGGGAGTCCTGGACTTACAACAGTTCATTTAGTGACCTTTCAAAGTTAAAGCGGCACTGAAAAGTGACTTAGGACCGTTTTTCACACTTACAACCATTGCATCATCCCCATGGTCACATGATCAAAATTAACATGCTTGTCAACTGGCATGTATTTATGATGGTATTTATAACAGTTGTAATGTCCAAGGGTCCTGGGATCACCTTTTGCCACCTTCTCACAAGCAAAGTCAATGGGGAAGCTAGAGTCACTTAACAACCGTATTACTAACTTAACAGCGAATCACTTAACAACCGTGACAAGAAAGATCGAAAAGTGGGGCCAAACTCACTTAACAACTGTTTTGCTTTGCAACAGAAATTTTGGACTCAGTTGCAATCATAAGTCATGGACTACCTGTAATAAAAATCTGAGTCCCTGTCATCTGTTAATTTTTAAAAACTGTACTGTTTTATTGTTGTTGTTGTTTTACTGCCCGTATGTTGCTCAGAGGCACAACTGTCCATGTAGGGAGCCATATAAATTCCACACATAAATATTTTAAAGATTAACCATCCTGCCTTCGATACGTAGCCTTATTGGACAGGAGCTATTTTTCAGTAGCTTGCTGTACCTGCTGTTCTTCAAGAACTGTGGCTGCTTGATTTGTGCTTAATTTCTTAAAGTGTCCTTCCCCAGCTCAAGAGCATTGTTATTGTTATAAACCCATGCGATGTGAATTGAGATACTTTGAAAAATGCCATCCTGACTTTCTCGGACTCCGGGCCAACCAATATAAAATTTGCTTTAGTCATTATCAGCACGACTTCAATGTTGGTATCACCTCTGGAGAGATGAATTATTGCTGTGCTTTATTTAAACTTTAATGGGATTCAAGCTTCCTTTATATACAAATGGCTGAAAAGAAGAGTTTTGTCTTAGTCTGAAAGATAAGTAACATAGATACATATATAACATTTTTGAACTGGTGAGGAGCTAATTGCAGTTCAGTCTAACTGAGCCTTTTCTTATTTTATCTGAGTCAAGAGATTCATTGACGGAATTCTGCAGCCTGTTGGAAGTTCAGAAACAGGAGGTTGTGACGGTTAAAAAAGTGGGGCTGGAGAGAAAGAGATCTGTTTGATTATGGAAATGCATTTGGTTTGTGAAAATAAGAGTTGGGATTTAGAAAGAAAATTAAGCACCTGGTTATCTGTCCAATGAGGCTCAGATAAACCTCTGAGCGACAACAGCTGACAAATGTTGCACTAACAAAATCATCTTGGTAAACTTTGAGAGGCATCTGAAGGAAACTTCTCACGTTGGAGTGGCAAAGAGATGAATTATACCAGCAACAATTCAATATTTCCATCAAATGTAGCCTCACAGTGCCAACATCCATAATTATTTGCTTTATGCATTTTCTCCAGAGATGTATAACCATCTATAATCCATTTTGGTGTAGTATCTGGCTTTACAATGTAAGAATGCAAAACAAAATAATACACTTGGAAGAATATACAGGGAGTCCTGGACTTACAACAGTTCATTTAGTGACCTTTCAAAGTTAAAGCGGCACTGAAAAGTGACTTAGGACCGTTTTTCACACTTACAACCATTGCATCATCCCCATGATCAAAATTAACATGCTTGTCAACTGGCATGTATTTATGATGGTATTTATAACAGTTGTAATGTCCAAGGGTCCTGGGATCACCTTTTGCCACCTTCTCACAAGCAAAGTCAATGGGGAAGCTAGAGTCACTTAACAACCGTATTACTAACTTAACAGCGAATCACTTAACAACCGTGACAAGGAAGATCGAAAAGTGGGGCCAAACTCACTTAACAACTGTTTTGCTTTGCAACAGAAATTTTGGACTCAGTTGCAATCATAAGTCGTGGACTACCTGTAATAAAAATCTGAGTCCCTGTCATCTGTTAATTTTTTAAAACTGTACTGTTTTATTGTTGTTGTTGTTTTACTGCCCGTATGTTGCTCAGAGGCACAACTGTCCATGTAGGGAGCCATATAAATTCCACACATAAATATTTTAAAGATTAACCATCCTGCCTTCGATACGTAGCCTTATTGGAAAGGAGCTATTTTTCAGTAGCTTGCTGTACCTGCTGTTCTTCAAGAACTGTGGCTGCTTGATTTGTGCTTAATTTCTTAAAGTGTCCTTCCCCAGCTCAAGAGCATTGTTATTGTTATAAACCCATGCGATGTGAATTGAGATACTTTGAAAAATGCCATCCTGACTTTCTCGGACTCCGGGCCAACCAATATAAAATTTGTTTTAGTCATTATCAGCATGACTTCAATGTTGGTATCACCTCTGGAGAGATGAATTATTGCTGTGCTTTATTTAAACTTTAATGGGATTCAAGCTTTCTTTATATACAAATGCTGAAAAGAAGAGTTTTGTCTTAGTCTGAAAGATAAGTAATATAGATACATATATAACATTTTTGAACGGGTGAGGAGCTAATTGCAGTTCAGTCTAACTGAGCTTTTTCTTATTTTATCTGAGTCAAGAGATTCATTGATGGAATTCTGCAGCCTGTTGGAAGTTCAGAAACAGGAGATTGTGATGGTTAAAAAAGTGGGGCTGGAGAGAAAGGGATCTGTTTGATTATGGAAATGCATTTGGTTTGTGAAAATAAGAGTTGGGATTTAGAAAGAAAATTAAGCACCTGGTTATCTGTCCAATGAGGCTCAGATAAACCTCTGAGCGACAACAGCTGACAAATGTTGCACTAACAAAATGATCTTGGTAAACTTTGAGAGGCATCTGAAGGAAACTTCTCACGTTGGAGTGGCAAAGAGATGAATTATACCAGCAACAATTCAATATTTCCATCAAACGTAGCCTCACAGTGCCAACATCCATAATTATTTGCTTTATGCATTTTCTCCAGAGATGTATAACCATCTATAATCCATTTTGGTGTAGTATCTGGCTTTACACTGTAGCCAGACTGGTAAAAAAGTAAATTTTAAAAGATTCTTTAGTCACTTCGTAATTTTTTAAAACTGTAACCTCTATTCCATATGGCAAATTTTAAAAGGAAAATGAAACACAAAGTCATTTCTGAATAAACAGAGGCCTGCCCTCAATCTCTCCCAATTAAATTTCTGACTGAATTCTTTTATATGACTAATCTTTATATGACAGGACTATTCCTCCTGCTCAGAGAAAAGAAAATGCACATGTATGCTCAGCGTTAGCAGCAAACTGATCTATATATTAGACACAAGCACAAAAATTCCTCATCGATTGCTAGAAGCTATGTGTCCAGACCACAGACTGAGTAACCTTTTGTTTGGTAAGCATCTTTTCTTATTTGGGTCAATTCTAATGATCTTTTCTATTTAATTGTTAATGTGATTCATTTTAGATCTCAGCTAAAAGTTCCCACCTGAGAACTTTTGGTATGAATTTCTTTTGTGGGAATTGCAGTTCTGATCTTCCCATTAGCCAAATGCTCTCTAAACATTCCCCACAAAGACATAACTTTATTCTGAAATCGGGTGGGAAATGATGGCTGGAAGAAGACCTGTTTTGGTTTTTTTTTTTTTTTTGGAAAAAGGTTATTACTGTTGACAAAATTACCAAGTCAATTCTCCCCAAACAAGAAGTCCATTTTTCTTCCACATGAGCCTCTCCCTACACAAAAAAATTATGTTTTCAACTGAAGTGCAAATTTTATCAAAATCTTCATATAACTTCACTGTCTCCAATTCTCCCTTTTAAAAGGAGGTCATTGAGCAAATGGCAAGGGAAGCAACATGGAGGGCACCTTGATGAAATGGATAATCAGAGTTTTTTTCAGACAGGGTTCAGGCATGGACTTGGGCTAGAAACAGCACTGATTACTCCGACTGGCTTTAGTTGGGAGTTGGATGATAACACTGAAATATTTCTGTCCTTTTTGATCTCTCAGTAGCTTTTGAAACCAGCAGATATGGAAACATGGTCTCCTTCTGGACCATCTACATTATATTTTAGTGTAATGTCTATCTTCCCACTGCTTTTCAATATTTACATGAAGCCATGGGTTATGGAGGACCTGATCTTAGAAACCAGGAAGGAATAAATTAACTGTTAAAATGGAACTTTAAGCAAACTTTATTCAATTCTGTTTTGCTGACTGTAATAAAGATTAGATTCAATAGTCAATACTCAGACAGAGGGAAAAACTCAAAATTTTCCCTACGGGACCGTCTGCTGCCACCGATTGCCTCCCACCGACCCGTGCGCTCTCACAGGGAGGGACTCCTTAGGGTGCCGTCCGCCAGGCAGTGCCGACTGGTGACACCCAGGGGAAGGGCCTTCTCTGTGGGGGCTCCCACTATCTGGAACGAACTTCCCCCAGGACTCCGTCAACTTCCTGACCTTCGAACCTTTCGCCGCGAGCTTAAGACACATCTATTTATCTGCGCAGTACTGGACTAGAATTTTAAATTTTAAATTTGGTTTTTAACGGGGTTTTATTATTTTAATCGTAATTTTAATATTCGGCCTTATTCAATAAGTTTTTTAATTGGTGTTTTATCTTGTATATATATTTGTGTTTTTATCAGGCTGTAAACCGCCCTGAGTCCCTCGGGAGATAGGGCGGTATAAAAATGTGATTAAATAAATAAATAAATAAATAAAATAATACCACCTTGATTTTGTTTCATATAAAATGGGGCAGAGAGAATCTGGACAAACTATCAAGGTTGTTATCAACCCTTTGAGGTAAAGTCAAGGAACAGGCATGGCTGGGATTCCAGCAATGTTCTTTATTATAATGGAATAGAAAAACATAATCTTGAAAACCTGTCCAACATAATATAATTTGTAGTGTGTTTCTGGAAGAGTGGACACCAGGGAAGGATTAATGGATACATTTTAGTGATTTTATGTGGTTGCTTTATTGATCTACAGTATATTGTCAGGTGAAAGCAACCAAGTACTCATGAAGGGTCTCAAAAGTGGTTTTATTGCTAGTCAAATATGTTACAAGAATTTGGCCAGACTGACTGCATTCACTTGCAAACAGCAAGATAAGACTTCAAGGATTCTGGGGGATGTACAACCTGTTCCACTTACTGCTCTCCAATGACTCTAAACTCAGAGCACACACACACAAACACCGATTTCCTTCCAGTCCAGCTGGAGATTCCAACACAATATGGAGATATTGTAAACTGCCAGATATCCTTGTATAGTTGGCAGTAGAGAAATGCCATATCTAGAAGTAAAAGATAAATAATAGCAGTATAAATGAAAAGAGAAATATGGGTTGCTTGTGGTGAAAATTTGTAAGAATGAGACTAACTCTGAAAAGGCTTATCTTTCCCTACCAGTAAGTCAGTATTTATAATTTATTTATTTATTAAATTTATCGGCTGCTCATCTTATCCCACAGGGTAACTCTGGGCAGCTTACAATATTAAAAAAAATAAATTATAGAAATAAAATATTACGGAAATACAAAGAATGCAAAATACAATACATAGACCTAGTTAAAAGATGGGGAGGGTAGGAGCAAGATGAGCAAGGTGGGGAGGTGGGATCTGTTATTAATCTATAATCACCCCACAATGTGAAGACCCTTCTTTGGTGCTCCAAGCCAACTAGCAGAGCCAGGTCTTTCAGCTCTTGCAGAAGGTCAAGAGATTGGAGGTTGGAGATGTCCTCAGTCCAGGGGGAAGATCTTAAAGGTAGGAATAATGGCAGAGAAGGCCCTTCTCCTGGATCCCACTGGCTGGAATACTTGTGATGTCTTTCTTGTTTAACTCTTCCTCAGAGGCCTGCTCAAGGGAGGATGAGCTCATTCCTGGCACTTTGGTAATGAGGTTAATTACTGACCCTGAATTGTCGGCAGAAAGAGAATTATAGTCTTCAGTTGGGAACAGCTTGCAAGTCAGTGAAGAAGAGGGGGAAGAGCTGCCTTCCATAGTGGATCTCAGAGCATGCAAGGCAGAGAAATGGAGGTCTGCCAGATTACTTGGGAGAAGGCCCTTCTCCTGGATCCCACTGGCTGGAATACTTGTGATGTCTTTCTTGTTTAACTCTTCCTCAGAGGCCTGCTCAAGGGAGGATGAGCTCATTCCTGGCACTTTGGTAATGAGGTTAATTACTGACCCTGAATTGTCGGCAGAAAGAGAATTATAGTCTTCAGTTGGGGACAGCTTGCAGGTCAGTGAAGAGGGGGGGGGAGGAGCTGCCTTCTGTGGTGGATCTCAGAGCACGCAAGGCAGAGAAATGGAGGTCTGCCAGAATACTTGGGAGGAGGCCCTTCTCCTGGATCCCACTGGCTGGAATACTTGTTATGTCTTTCTTGTTTAACTCTTCCTCAGAGGCCTGCCCAAGGGAGGATGAGCTCATTCCTGGCACTTTGGTAATGAGGTTAATTACTGACCCTGAATTGTCGGCAGAAAGAGAATTATAGTCTTCAGTTGGGAACAGCTTGCAAGTCAGTGAAGAGGAGGGGGAGAGCTGCCTTCTGTGGTGGATCCCAGAGCACGCAAGGCAGAGAAATGGAGGTCTGCCAGAATACTTGGGAGGAGGCCCTTCTCCTGGATCCCACTGCCTGGAATACTTGTGATGTCTTTCTTGTTTAACTCTCCCACAGAGGCCTGCTCAAGGGAGGATGAGCTCATTCCTGGCACTTTGGTAATGAGGTTAATTACTGACCCTGAATTGTCGGCAGAAAGAGAATTATAGTCTTCAGTTGGGAACAGCTTGCAGGTCAGTGAAGAAGAGGGGGAAGAGCTGCCTTCCATAGTGGATCTCAGAGCACGCAAGGCAGAGAAATGGAGGTCTGCCAGAATACTTGGGAGGAGGCCCTTCTCCTGGATCCCACTGGCTGGAATACTTGTGATGTCTTTCTTGTTTAACTCTCCCTCAGAGGCCTGCTCAATGGAGGATGAGCTCATTCCTGGCACTTTGGGAATGGGGTTAATTACTGACCCTGAACTGTCGGCAGAAAGAGAATTATAGTCTTCAGTTGGGAACAGCTTGCAAGTCAGTGAAGAAGAGGGGAAGAGCTGCCTTCCATAGTGGATCTCAGAGCATGCAAGGCAGAGAAATGGAGTCTGCCAGATTACTTGGGAGAAGGCCCTTCTCCTGGATCCCACTGGCTGGAATACTTGTGATGTCTTTCTTGTTTAACTCTTCCTCAGAGGCCTGCTCAATGGAGGATGAGCTCATTCCTGGCACTTTGGGAATGGGGTTAATTACTGACCCTGAACTGTCGGCAGAAAGAGAATTATAGTCTTCAGTTGGGAACAGCTTGCAGGTCAGTGAAGAAGAGGGGGAAGAGCTGCCTTCCATAGTGGATCTCAGAGCATGCAAGGCAGAGAAATGGAGGTCTGCCAGAATACTTGGGAGGAGGCCCTTCTCCTGGATCCCACTGGCTGGAATACTTGTGATGTCTTTCTTGTTTAACTCTTCCCCAGAGGCCTGCTCAATGGAGGATGAGCTCATTCCTGGCACTTTGGGAATGGGGTTAATTACTGACCCTGAACTGTCGGCAGAAAGAGAATTATAGTCTTCAGTTGGGAACAGCTTGCAGGTCAGTGAAGAGGAGGGGGAGGAGCTGCCTTCTGTGGTGGATCTCAGAGCACGCAAGGCAGAGAAATGGAGGTCTGCCAGAATACTTGGGAGGAGGCCCTTCTCCTGGATCCCACTGGCTGGAATACTTGTGATGTCTTTCTTGTTTAACTCTTCCTCAGAGGCCTGCTCAATGGAGGATGAGCTCATTCCTGGCACTTTGGGAATGGGGTTAATTACTGACCCTGAACTGTCGGCAGAAAGAGAATTATAGTCTTCAGTTGGGAACAGCTTGCAAGTCAGTGAAGAAGAGGGGAAGAGCTGCCTTCCATAGTGGATCTCAGAGCACGCAAGGCAGAGAAATGGAGGTCTGCCAGAATACTTGGGAGGAGGCCCTTCTCCTGGATCCCACTGGCTGGAATACTTGTGATGTCTTTCTTGTTTAACTCTTCCTCAGAGGCCTGCTCAAGGGAGGATGAGCTCATTCCTGGCACTTTGGTAATGAGGTTAATTACTGACCCTGAATTGTCGGCAGAAAGAGAATTATAGTCTTCAGTTGGGAACAGCTTGCAAGTCAGTGAAGAAGAGGGGGAAGAGCTGCCTTCCATAGTGGATCTCAGAGCATGCAAGGCAGAGAAATGGAGGTCTGCCAGATTACTTGGGAGAAGGCCCTTCTCCTGGATCCCACTGGCTGGAATACTTGTGATGTCTTTCTTGTTTAACTCTTCCTCAGAGGCCTGCTCAATGGAGGATGAGCTCATTCCTGGCACTTTGGGAATGGGGTTAATTACTGACCCTGAACTGTCGGCAGAAAGAGAATTATAGTCTTCAGTTGGGAACAGCTTGCAAGTCAGTGAAGAAGAGGGGGAAGAGCTGCCTTCCATAGTGGATCTCAGAGCATGCAAGGCAGAGAAATGGAGGTCTGCCAGAATACTTGGGAGGAGGCCCTTCTCCTGGATCTCACTGGCTGGAATACTTGTGATGTCTTTCTTGTTTAACTCTTCCACAGAGGCCTGCTCAATGGAGGATGAGCTCATTCCTGGCACTTTGGGAATGGGGTTAATTACTGACCCTGAACTGTCGGCAGAAAGAGAATTATAGTCTTCAGTTGGGAACAGCTTGCAGGTCAGTGAAGAGGAGGGGGAGGAGCTGCCTTCTGTGGTGGATCTCAGAGCACGCAAGGCAGAGAAATGGAGGTCTGCCAGAATACTTGGGAGGAGGCCCTTCTCCTGGATCCCACTGGCTGGAATACTTGTGATGTCTTTCTTGTTTAACTCTTCCTCAGAGGCCTGCTCAATGGAGGATGAGCTCATTCCTGGCACTTTGGGAATGGGGTTAATTACTGACCCTGAACTGTCGGCAGAAAGAGAATTATAGTCTTCAGTTGGGAACAGCTTGCAGGTCAGTGAAGAAGAGGGGGAAGAGCTGCCTTCCATAGTGGATCTCAGAGCATGCAAGGCAGAGAAATGGAGTCTGCCAGATTACTTGGGAGAAGGCCCCGCCCTTCTTGATGGGATGCACTGGGAAACTATTTAGCACGGCAGGCAGAGGGAGGCATCCCTGGGAACAATATGTGTTATTTATGGCTGTGTGTTTATTCGTGCTTCCTGTTGGGCATTTGAACTTCTCCTGACAAATGAGCTCTCATAGAGATACTTTCAGTTTTTCCTAGTTTAGTGGACTTGCTGGAGCAGCTTTGCATTTGTTTTATGGACCATTGGCCATTGCTGGTGGACTAATCTTGGCTTGCTTGTGGATGGTTTTATTTGGTTTTATCTGAGGCTTGATGACGAGAACTGCTGGGGAACACCAATAAAACTTTCTATTAATTACACTGATGTGTGTATGTGGGGGGAGGAGAGCAGCACAATACCTTGGCTGATGGGGCTCACAGCATGCCTCTTCTGTCAGCATGGGTGAAACCGGCCAATCCCAGTGGGATAAAATTATAGGCTGGACCCATGTGATGAAGGGTTTTAAAAGTTATTACCAACACCTTGAATTGCACCCGGAAGCAAACCAATAGCCAGTGCAGCTTGAAGAGCAGTGGTGCTATATGGGTTACCTTTGCAGCCCCAAGAACTGCCTGTGCTTCTGCACTCTACTATTATAAGAGAGGCTGATACTTATGACCCTTTTATGTGTGTCTCACAGCTCCCATCCAACTTGCTGCCAAATCTGCACTTCCTGTAAAACAGTTTGGAATATATCACCAAATGTTGGGAACAAGCCCATCTGCATAATATGAGGCAAAGATTAAACCTATACCTTACCTATAGATTAAACCTATACCTCTCTATACCTGTGAGTCAACGGTCCCATTTTGGGCCGTGTTTATGTTAGCCTTGCTCACTTTCCTATCCTAGCCCTTCCCACTTCTGGCTGCCCAGTCTTGAGCATAGATATGAACATCGAATGCAGTTGCTGTTCCCTGAATAAAATAAACAAAGCATCCTCTTTCTTACATAAAACCAGTGGAGGAAAATCTTATTCATGCTTCAAAAAATGTTCTTTAGATGTGTTGCTTCACCCAAAATTTATGGAGGCTAAGGGCAGTATATGGCCAGACTTGTTTTGAGATAACTCCCAGGCCTCTGAGCAGTAAAATTTATACTGTCTTCTGCTGTATGCTCAGGCTATAATTTCTTTAATCCAATGGTAATATATCAGGGAGTCAAGAGCAAGCTCCTACTACTATCTGCAATCAAAGTACATTATATGAGACTGTTCTATTTTGTAGTTTTACATCTTATTTCACTCAGCCTAGTTTTCAGGAAAATAACACTCATTATGGCTCTTAAAGCAACAATGGATCCAAAGGGAAAGGTCCCTTAGCAATGCTGTTACTGATAACATGGCGGGTGCTTTGTTTATTTTTACTTCAGAATTTTACCTCAGAATTTTTTTTACCTCAGAATTTTCATGTTAAAAAAAGGGAAAGTTGGGTGATGTTTCAGAATATAATCAATAGAGAACCACACAAATGTAACTTTCAAGGTAGACATTGAAATCATCTTTGGTTAAAAGATTGGAGGGCGGGGGAACGGTTAAAGATCTTGGATCACATGTGATAAACACATTCCAAATGAATCTAAATTCAGGTCTTCTGAGCATGAACTGCAACCCAGATGTTCTCCAATGAAAGACAATCCCTGGACTCTTGCTTGGAATATTAGTTGAATGATTAACCTCCGTGAAGATTTTTGTCTTACATTCCACACCCATTCATAAATTGCCAGCACATTTCTTGATATATGAATGTAGAATTAGAATTGCTAGTTAAAATTAAATTGTGTTGAAGGTTTGCCCGAGATTAAAATAGTAAGAACTCTATTCTGTTGCCAACATTACATGAAAAGCAAAATATCATCAGAGTGGAACAAGGAAGGTTTATCTGTAGGTGCCAAGTGTCTAGCTACAAGCACATGTGCTTGGCACCTGGGGCTATCAACCTGAGTGCCAGCATATTTACCAAACACAGTGTAACTGAAAAATATTCAACTCTGAATAAATGGGGGTAGGGGTGAGGGTGAGAGAAAGCTATATATAATCACAGACACTCGCCCAAGAATGGTTCGCTTTATGCATGATATAGATTACCAGTTGCTGATAATACTGATAAAAATGTGTTTTTCACTATACTGTTGACTATATCAGGTTTGCTCCCATTTCAGAGATTGGGAGAACAGAGGGACCAGCTGTAAATCCATACAGTTTAGAAAGCTGACAAAAGAACACACATCAAGCTAAGCAATGAAACAATGCAACTATCTAAAATGTACGTAACACTTGTCATGTAGCTACTTAATTGGCTATTTGAGCACTTATGAAAATAGTGTGTCTCATCTCTTTCTTTGTAATTGCTGTTCTTTATTCTCAGAAGTAATATAGGAAATTTCAGTCTTACCAGAAAACACAGGCAGGAATGTATTTGAGAAAGTTGTATGCAGCAAATACACTCATGTATTAGAATATTTTTTATGTCTGTCTTGGATAAACATTATCCTATATTCTCAATGCTATGAGAACTTGGGGGAGGAGAAACAAAAATATTGGTTGTATTGGTTCATTCCACTTTTAATTCCTTTTACTGGCAGGAAAGACCATAATCTTGATTTACATTTGCTTATAATGTAAAGTTCTTTGCATTATATGGTATATCCCTTATTTATCAATATAATGAATTGATATTTTCTTCATTGTGGCCAAACCAATGACTATATCATACAATGTTGGAAATCAAATATGTATCTGATTATTTCTAGTACCTTCTTAATATATATCATTGTTTCAACTAATTAGAGGATATTCAAGGGAATTAAAGTTTGGTGGTGATAATACATTTTCGTATAACTTAAAGATATTATTACCTTTTAAAATGTATATATTTGTAGGTATGGCCTTTAGAATTTAAGCGATATGTTATAGTAATGTGAAAAAAATATATTTTTTTTAACTTGAAATTTAATACAATAAATATATGAAGAAAGATAGAAGAGGAAATCTAGTGCAAGAAACTTAAAACTCCAGAAACATGTAATAACTTTCTGAAAAAACCAAAATCTTCTATGGATGACGTGGTTAAAGAGATTGAGCTCATAATGAGTAAGATAGGAGGAAAGCTGTGAATGACAAGGAGAAATTGGAAAACTGAGTAAGGAATAGGCAGGTAAATTTCTCAGAGAAAGATGAAAGGAAAAAACAAAAAGAGGAAATTGAAAATGGGAGTAGGCTAGATATTTTAGGTGTTAGTTTTTTTCCTAAAACAAGTGATAATAATTTGGAATATTTTGCTATGCATATCCCTCCACCTGGACTTTGGGAAAAAGATACTTAGAAAAACTTGTGTGAACTGTGTAATCTTGTTTGAAGTAGCAATGGATCAGAACTGATCAGGATATGAATGCATCAGAGTAAAGCACTTTAAAGAATTAGGAAAGAATAAACTAATCATCTTTGGAATAAAGAGTGGCATCCTTTTCAAGCATTTAAGGCAGAACTTTGAACTGGCTGAAGAATAGCAGCCAAAAAAGAATGACCTTCCTCCCTCCCTCCCTCCCTCCCTCCCTCTCATATCTCATCCTACTTTGACAATTTCAGATGCTTTATATACATGAGTACGCCACTCTGGTATTGTACCATGAGAACTTTATGAATTATGTGATTTAGCTTGGGATGCCCCAGTCAAAATTTCAGTACTATCCCATCCTTTACTCCAAGAAACTAATACTGTCCAGGATGAGTTGAAAGTAACTTCATTTATTAAGAAAGTGATTAACATGCCAGAACCCCATTTTTGTAGAATGTAGTTTTGTTCTACCCAAAGGCAGCATCCTATTCTAGTTTCAAATAGGGTAGATAGAACACGAATAAATGTACTCTGTGTTAGCTAGCTAATTAGTTAATCTCACAGAAAACAGAATCCTTCATGAATTTATTGGAGAAATAAATGGGACATGCTAATAAAGAACTAAAAGTCTCCCTTGTTGAGCTAGACTCCTGGGGACTTCATGGATATAGTCATATTTTTGTTGTTGTTCAGTTGCTAAGTGGTGTCTGACTCTTTGTGACCTCACAGACCACAGCATGAAAGGGCCCCTGACTTTCACTATCTCTCAGAGTTTGCCCAAATGCATGTTCATTGTATCAATGATGCTATCTAACCAACTCATTCTCTGCCATCCTCTTCTCTTTTTGCCTTCAATCTTTCCCAACATCAAAGTCTTTTTACGTGTCCCCTCTTCTCATTTGGTGGCTAAAGTACTTGAGTTTCAGCTTCAATATTTGCTATATGATTGACTGCTCTTTAGAAGGCCAGATCCTGAAGATGAAACTGAAATACTCTGGCCACCTAATGAGAAAGAAGGACTCACTGGAGAAGAGCCTAATGCTGGGAAAGATTGAGGGCAAAAGAAGAACGGGACGACAGAGAATGAGGTGGCTGGATGGAGTCACTGAAGCAGTAGGCATGAGTTTAAATGGACTCCAGAGGATGATAGAGGACAGGAAGGCCTGGAGGAATGTTGTCCATGGGGTCGCGATGGGTCGGACACAACTTCGCAACTAACAACAACAAAAAATTTGCTATATCTGTGAAGTTGGAAACAATATGGAAACAGTGCTTCCATATTCCTAAAAATAGTATGGAAATGGCATCCTATTGTCTTCTTTTAAGATGTTAGTTTAACATCCCAGTCTAACCTATGTTTTTGGAATGCCCAGATCATTTTTCATCTAATTCAAGGTGTCAAGCTTGCGTCATCACATTGTCATCACGTGACGTATCGTGACTTCCCCCTTTTGCTAAACCCGGGGTGGATGTGGCCAGCACATGATGCATCTAGCCTGTGGGCCATGAATTTGACACCCCTGATCTAACTGCTTCAAGCCAGAGAGATGCTACCACCTGTTGAGCTTAATGTTCTAATAGACACCAAGATTAGAAATTCAAACAAATCAGGTTAATCATTTCATGAGGGGACTAACTGCCTACTTCCCGCCCCCCCTCCAATTACTCTTATGAAAGTGGAATGTCTTCCCTCCCACCAGCTTATCCAAAAGAATGGAGGCCTGCAGCTTTTGAATTACCTTTAGATGAAGAACCCTCTCAGCCAGGGAATTTGCTTGTGTATCCTAAAATGTGTGGGGTGGAGGGTGTGGAGAAAAAAGAAAGAAAGAAATGTGCCTTACAGCTGTTCTGCAGTCAACATCTGTTCCTTCTCCATATCAATTCCATCATCTTTTGTATTTTAAATATTTGAACTTTTCCTAAATTAAGACAAACAAGCAGCTTTCCGCTTCAATTATTCTAAACATACAATTCTCATTTAAAAACAGAGGGAGAAATAATATTGCTTGTGCATGTCTACCTAGGGACAGGGAGAGTTGGTAGGAGGGAAGGAGGGACCCATCCTGTCCGTAGGCATTCTTGCAATCACATTTGCTTGGCTTAAGCATGACAGTGATGTACATTAGTGCTAATTATAAACATAAAATCCTGTTTTGGTCCTCTTTCAGATGAGATGGCTGTAGGATAAATACCAGGGTATATAAAGATAGATAAATCAATTCAAAGTTTGGGACGATGGCTGAAATCATTAGGGTTTCCCTTTTCATAGCATTATCTCTGAAAGCAAAAATGACCACTTGCAATACAGGTAATCCTTGACTTACAACAGTTCATTTAGTGATTGTTCTAACTTACAAAGGCATTGAAAAAAGTGACTTATGATCATTGATCACACTTACAACTGTTACAGCATTCTCATGCTCAAATGATCAAAATTCAGACACTTAGCAACTGCTTATATTTATGATGGTTGCAGTGGCCTGGGGTCATGTGATCACCTTTTGCGAACTTCCGTCAATGGGAAAGACAGATTCATTTAACAAACATGTTATTCATTTACCAACTACAGTGAGTCACTTAACAACTATGGCAAGAAAGATAATAAAATGGGACAAAACTCACTTAACAATTGCTTCACTTAGCAACAGAAATGTTGGGCTCCATTGTCGAGCTCAATGGTAGTAAGTCCAGGGCTACCAGTACTGTTGCTGCTGCTGCTGTTATTGTTTATTTTTATTTTATTTATTAATCGTATTTATATACCGCCCTATCTCCTGAAGGACTCAGGGCGGTTCACAGGCAGATAAAAAACACATAAATACAGATTAAAATAACAATTAAAAAACTTA
>NC_080541.1:71474808-71572308 GCF_028640845.1 Ahaetulla prasina | reverse complement strand
CTTTGAATCTAACTTTAAATGGAATCTCAAATTGCTTTTATCAAAAGGCAACTGGACTTCGTTTTTCCTTGAAGACATTTCGCTTCTCATCCAAAAGCTTCTTGGATGAGAAGCAATACATCTTCAAGGAAAAGTCCAGTTGCCTTTTGAAAAAAGCATCTTTGGGACGACCACGACCTAGATGACTCAGAATCTCCACAGACAACTAAATGGAATCAGATATATAAATGAAAAGTTGATTTAGGACACAGAAGAAAATCTTATATGTGCTATCTGCAGCCTACCACAGATTGGAAGTAGTGGGTTGAACCAACCAATCAGAATTATGGTTGCTTAACTATGTACTGTACATGATATACAAAAACACTTGAATTGTTATAAGTCTAGGTTTCCAACATTAAAATCTTAAAAATGCTCATGAGTGTTACAAGATAGCTAATTGCACATAAATCCATAATAATTTTCATTTCTTTCACAATGAGAATGAAACATATGGTTAATTCAAGGTTTGTTATTTAATCTATCACTTTTTTGGTAATAAATGCATAACCCAACAATTGTCTATGTTGCAGATCTTGACCAGCTTGCCCAACAAACAGTCTGAATTTAATATTTTAATTTTTGTCACTGTAAAAGTTTCTCTCTCCCTCTTCTCCTTTCTTACACATGTTCACATAATAATGATCAGGATTTTGTAGAATGACTGTGAAATCAGCAATATTTGATACCATTAATAGCATATAGATGTTGAATACCACAGGGTACTTCCAACCAAAGCTTTTATTGTAGAAATGTTCAGCTTCATTCAGGAATTTTGCAAGAGTCTAAATGATTTGCTTTCTACTCTTTTATTACTGCTTTCCCTGGGTTTTTCTTTCCTAACCAAGTCTTGTTAATGAGGCAATTATCAATCAATCCCTTCAACTGGATGTACCAAGGATAGATACACCATAGATATATAATCTTCAATAGCATCTACTGTCACTGGATTATTTTCAAATAAATATATTTAAAAATTTGGTGATAATTTGGTATAAGACACATTTTTCATCCTAGTACTGGATTGTAAGTGTGGTATGTCTCTTTGTACAAGGGGGCAGAGAAGTGTTAAAATGAGTTAATCAAAGTAAATATAAGTGAGGTTTATCCTGTGGAAAAAAATGCTATCCATGGATCTGTCCATGAATAGATATAAATTGGTGGCTGATACCTCAATCAGAGTCTACATTCAGCCTAGCTCAGTGGTGGGTTTCAAAATTTTTTACTACTTTTTCTGTGGGTGTGGCTTGGTGGGCATGGCATGACTTGGTGGGTGTGGCTTAGTGGGCGTGTCAGGGGAAGGATACTGTAAAATCTCCATTCCCTCCCCAATCCAGGGTAAGGTTACTGCAAAATCCTCATTTCCTCCCAATCAGCTGGGACTCGGGAGATAGAGAATAGATGGGGGCGGGGCCAGTCAGAGGTGGTATTTACCGGTTCTCTGAACTACTCAAAATTTTTGCTATCGGTTCTCCAGAACTGGTCAGAACCTGCTGAATGCCACCTTTGGTGAAGTCCCTATTAGTCTAAAACTATATACATATGTATATCTGTCTATGGAGATTCTCAATCATTCAGGTCATGGTTGTTCCGAAGGTCCTTTATCCAAAAGGCAACTGGACTTTCTTGGTTTTTTTTTTCCTTTAAAAACATTTCGCTTCTTTTCTAAGACGCTTCTTCAGTTCTAACTGACTGGTGGAGAATGGAAGGAACCAAGAAAAGCCCCTTGGGAACATGTGTGCATCTCACCTTCCCTCCCCCCCCCAAATTTTTTTTTGTTGAACACTATTGGTAGTCATGAAATAAAAATTACTGCTCCTTTTAAAATAATATAACAGGGACTTTCAATTTTTGTTTGTTTGTTTCTGATGTAGAAAGTCAGTACCATGAATCACTGGCAATTAATTACCAACCAACGATAAACCAGGAGTTCAAATAACATTTACATTCTAAGTTTAGCAATGTATCATTTGCTTCTGAAATGTCATGCATTGTGAGTATTATATGGTTAGCTATTTGTGGACTTTGAACAAAAGTTCCAAGTTTGACTTGATTAGGTCTTTTCTATTAGTTTACTTGCAATGGGGGATCCCCCCCCCCATGTTCTTCATAATAGGCCAGATTGTGTCTGTCATTTAAAATTCTGACCTGTATATTATGCCCTGGGAGACATTTGATGACTGTCATGTAAATGCAATCATATTTGGGGGATTAGAAGAAAGGTTATTAATGCATATAATCCTATACATCCCTGTTTGGAATGAATCCCAGTAATTTCAATGGGTCTTACATACTTAAATTCACACAGAGTTGCTGCCTTAGAATATCCCACATGGTCTTATAGAATTGTAAATAACATTAAGAGCTACAGACTTGCATTAGCTCATGTGTACCTGCATATATTTAAACAAAGTAGGATAGTCACAGTTTTAATTTCTAGTTAAATAGACCTAACTATTTCAACTAAAATATACATATACATATTAAATGGATTTATAGTAAATTTGAAAGGTGGTCCCATTTATGATATTTTGATAATGTGATATGAAAAGAAAAGGTACAGTATTGAGAAAAATACGGTCTTTCTGGATATGAACACAGGTTCTAATTATACAAGTAGGAGGACAATCCCAAAATAAGCACTGATTGAGGTAGTTTTGCTAACTGGGCAACGCCATGCTAATTCTGGTATTTATTTGAGATGGGGGTTGAACGGGGAGGGGGGGGAAAGGAATTAATTTCACATAAACAAAATGATTGACATGGAACTGCCTTGCCTGCAAGAACAACACATTTATTTCAGAGATCACTGAGAAGGATGCCTGCGATTTTGTGTGATCTTGGATCCCTTGAAATGAAGGTACTTGAGTTTGGGTAGATCCTCTCATTGTACATATCTACATGAACACTTTATGTGTTCTAAATACTCTTCTGAATGCAGATGCTGTTGCATAAATAAAGTTGTAGAGTTGGGGCCATTTAGCTTGCATCAATTTTCAGTATCGTAGTTCCAATGGAGCAGCAAACAGCTGAAATCTGCCAATTTATTTTGTTAAAGTTTTGAAAGTTTTCATCATTTTCCTTCCTTCCTTCCTTCCTTCCTTCCTTCCTTCCTTCCTTCCTTCCTTCCTTCCTTCCTTCCTTCCTTCCTTTTTTCTGTTTCTTGGTTGTGTTTGGAAATAGTGGGATACTACTCTTATAGTTTTACAGTTTTCTGTTATCCATCAATCCTTCATTCAGCAGTCACCCTGATCCTTCATTTTGGACTGATGATATCTCTAATATGAAAAGTCTAGTGGGAATGCCTTTCTGACATCTTCTTTTGGGATTTAATTAATTAATTGGGTGGAGTCAGGTAAAAATGCAAATCCCTGAAAAAATTGTGTCACGATAACAGAACTTTCATTCTCCTTATGACTATTGCAAAATACAGAATACCATATTCCATCTATCTTTTTATATACACCAATGTTTCAGAGTAAACCACAGAAGAAAAACCTGCTTTTCTCCACTATAAAACAGATTTCTATTTTTTAAAAAAATATAAAGCATTGAGGAGCATCTCTTCTCTCTGTATACCAATGACTGCATCTCCAATGATCCATCTGTTAAGCTACTGAAGTTCGCAGATGACACAACAGTGATTGGTCTCATTCGAGACAATGACGAATCCGCATATAGACGAGAGGTCAAACGACTAGCCTTGTGGTGCAACCAAAACAATCTGGAACTGAACACACTCAAAACCGTAGAAATGGTGGTAGACTTTAGGAGAAACCCTTCCATACTTCCACCTCTCACAATACTAGACAACACAGTATCAAACTGTGTATCAACAGTTTAATTAAATAAAATAAATAAATAAACAGTAGAAACCTTCAAATTTCTAGGTTCTATCATATCGCAAGATCTAAAATGGACAGCTAACATCAAAAACATCATTTAAAAAGGACAACAAAGAATGTTCTTTCTGCGCCAACTCAGTAAGCTCAAACTGCCCAAGGAGCTGCTGATTCAGTTCTACAGAGGAATTATTGAGTCTGTCATTTGCACCTCTATAACTGTCTGGTTCGGTTCTGCAACCCAACAAGAAAAACACAGACTTCAGAGGATAATTAGAACTGCAGAAAAAATAATTGCTACCAACCTGCCTTCCATTGAGGACCTGTATACTGCACGAATCAAGAAGAGGGCCGTGAAAATATTTACAGACCCCTCGCATCCTGGACATAAACTGTTTCAACTCCTACCCACAAAACGACGCTATAGAGCACTGCACACCAGAACAACTAGACACAAGAACAGTTTTTTCCCGAAGGCCATCACTCTGCTAAACAAATAATTCCATCAACACTGTCAAACTATGTACTGAATCTGCACTACTATTAATCGTCTCATAGTTCCCATCACCAATCTCTTTCCACTTATGACTGTATGACTATAACTTGTTGCTGGCAATCCTTATGATTTATATTGATATATTGACCATCAATTGTGTTGTAAATGTTGTACCTTGATGAACGTATCTTTTCTTTTATGTACACTGAGAGCATATGCACCAAAACAAATTCCTTGTGTGTCCAATCACACTTGGCCAATAAAATTCTATTCTATTCTATTATATTTATAACACCCCTGTGATAAAAGAAGGATTGATTTCTGAGTTGTTATCCATTTTGCTATTCATAAAACCCATCACCCAAAGGGTTCATATTTGTCCCAGTGCACATATTTCATATCCTATCAACCATATTGTCAGACATATGCCACTGAGAATACCTATTTCAGTTAAAATACAAAACTTTGTTACAGGCTTTCATGGGAAATAAAGGAATCTACATTTTATGAGCATCCCAATTTTAGAAACAAGCAAATAAGAAATCCATTTGCCCGGTTCAAAAATATACTTAATATTTGTTGAAAATTTTTAAAACATTGTAAGTTTTGGCTTGGATTGCTTATTGTACCTAAAAATGAGTTAGTTTTATCCCATTCGAGTTAGATAACATACTGGCTTAATTCAAATAATTTTCTCTGAACAATTGAGATGTGAACTGTGACTAATGTTGGCTGCCACAGTCCTTAGATAGGATTATCTCCGATGTTCCTTTCTATTAACATTATTTTCTGCTATTTTTTTTAAAAGTGTTACTGTTTAAACCAAATAAGGGCCTTGGTTCCCCCCATCCCTCCCCATTTTTATTTGAGTTGTTAAGGAAGATATTACATGTTTTTTTCCCCAAAAAGGAAAAACATGGCACATTTTTCAGTGTTGTTATACTTACTTATTTTAAATGTGAGTATGCACAATCTGTGTGCAAATGTCCATTTTTCCAATGTATAGTCATCAACAGACTCCGTGTTTCCTCATGTCTCAATTAAATCCCCAGGGAAAACAAGTCAAAGAAATACATCCCACTGGACTTTTTGAAATTGAGAAAGAGAGGCTGATAAGGAAGCTGCAAGGTAATGGAAAGACATGTAACAGAGAAAAAGTACTAACGTCCTCCATAAACTTGCAACAATACATTAAGCACAAAAACCTCCCCAAATGAACGAGGAGAAACTATCTTTCTAGCCGTGGGAGAAGACAGAAAAATAGAAGGCCCTTTGACAGGAGAAGACAAGTTGCAGGGAAATTCTGCACTATCTTTTATCATTTTATTTTATTTCAATTTAATTTTATGTACAGGTGCTTGACTGAAAATTGGAATAAAGTTTTTTTTCTGCAGAACAACTTCAGAAAATAGGCTGATCAAACAGGCTTCTTATTAAGTGCAGGAGAAAATAAGTATGAGATCAGATGTTAACAGTAGCCTACAGAACTCAGCATTGGAATTGTGTTGATCTCAATGGTTGAGCTAAGTGTGCGCCTTCTCCACGCTCCCGCTAACTCAGTTAATTTCTGTCTTCCATTTCCTGCCTGTTTTAACAATCTTCCTTTGAAAATGGTGGGTATTCAAAAATGCCTAATTTGGCCTGGATAAAACTGAAGCAAAATTGTATCGGCAACATTCATTATTGTGAAGCTACATTCTTGACAACATCTGCACAAAATGCTCCAAGTCTATTTCAGAAGTGTGCAAATGTACTTGTGTGTATGCATGTGCTGTTGTGCTAACAATAAACCTGGAACAGACTACTTTTGATGCAGTAATGTAAAAATAATGAATCATCTAGCAGTCCTAGACACATGAAGTGGTGCACACCGAATATTGTTTCCAATTCAGTCCCTGGCACCCTCAACGCTGATCTAAATTGACTCATATAGCACCGAAACAACTTCTCAGGGTTGCCTGCTTTTGTTGCAATCACTATAGAAAATGACGTTGGGATCAAGGTGTGCACACAGGCTCCAAATTAAAACTATGATTTCATCAACCTTGGAAATAGACACAAGCTTTACATGGTCTCTGGGACTAATATTTCCTAATAAAACATCCTTTTTAACAAAACTGAAAATCAATATTGAGAGAAGTTTTGGAATTGACACTAGCCTTTTGAGAAACTGGAAATAGATCTTCCTGTCAGAAGCTAAAACTGCTCTCCTCTGTCTAGACTGCACTGGGAGCAAAATTATCAGATTTTCATTTCCTCAGTTTCACTCCACAGTGGTAAAACGTGTGAGTTATCGATTCATCTGCTGAAAAGCAGAAGAGCTTTTCACCTCGGTAGGGTCAAATGGGTTTGTGGGCGTCTAATTATACCGATACAGAGCATATAAATCTTCAAACAGTCATTATGTGAACATAAGTGTCCAAAGGGATCATTAGAGTCCCTTTTAGTCCACTGCTTGTTCTCTGGGCTGTTTTATGAGAGGTCACAGAAATAGTTAATATTATTAAGCCACATAGGTATTTATATTGGTAGTGAATGTTAGGGAGGATTTCAGAAGAAAGCTGCACAGTTTTATCCACATGCTGCATTGTTTTATGCAGCTGCATTCATGTCGCTAAGAAAACAACTGCACATTTTATATATTCAGGAAATACATAAAGACATCCAGCACAAGGGGAATTGAAGGCAGCGCACAAGTGTGTAGCCCCAGTGGGTATATTGCTCAGAGATTAACACAGACTTGGGGTGAGAGATATAATCATCATTTGGGCACATAAGGAAGGCATATTAGACAGAGATCATAATTAAGTGGAAAAAAATGTTTACAAGTCACAATTTATGAAGATTTGTATTGGAAATCATGAAGGGTTCCTATTAGTCTAGATCCTAAAGGTGCTTTTTTCAAGAGGCAACTGGACTTTCTGTTTTTTTCTTTGAAGATGTTTCGCTTCTCATCCAAGAAGCTTCTTCAGCTCAGAAAGTCCAGTTGCCTCTTGGAAACGCACCATTGGGAAAACCATGACCTGGATGACTGAGAATCTCCATAGACTGTTAGTTTAGATGTTACTTGGCTGAATGGTATAATGTTGACTCTGTAGATAGGATTAATCTGATTCACTGTGAATTAACTGGGGCTGCATGATTTCTGTGGGATGAATGTTTGAGTGATGTCAATAAAAAAATATGTTAGAAATGAAATCTCAGCAGCACCTTGAGACTGAAACAGATTGCCCGGCATTGCCCTTAATTGCTCCTGCAGATGCTTTGTCCTATCTCAATAGACAGCCCTATTTGACTGATCATTATAATGCCCTGTTATATACAAGAAACTAAATTGGGGGATAATACAAGATTGGGACAGCTTCGAAGAGAAATTTTTCTGAACTTGTAAATTCAACTGACACAGCCTATAGCAGCTAATAAGTTACAGAGGTTGAGCATCAATATGATGTTTTACATGTTCTAAAAATATAACAAACATTTTAAAAATACAGGTAAACATCTCAACATGGACCATTCTAGCAGGGGTGAAATCTACTTACCTTCCTTACCGTTTTGGAAGTGCACGCGCTGCACCCACAGACCTTCTGCGCATGCACAGAAGATAAAAAACCACATTACTTCCTGGTTAAGACCAGGAAGTGATGACACCCGGGTGGATGGGCGGAGCTTTGCTCCACCATCACTACCGGATCGTCGAACCAGCGGCTACAATTGCTATCGGATCTCATGATCCGGTCTGAACCGGGAGCATTTCACCCTTGCATTCTAGGTCTATGGGAACATGAGAAGGAGCTCAGCAAGAAGGTTCCTGTGTAATCTAATAAATGTGGGGAGAGAATGAAATCTAATTTCAAGGTGAACTTTTCTAATTTAATTTTTTTATTAATTAATTAGTATTTTAATTAATATGTGTTAGCCCTTCAAATTAGACCAGGTCAGGAACTAAACATTACAAGAAATAATAGAATTCTACTTTATCGATATAAATTATAATTCAATCTTAAAAACATGACTGCATTTGCCTTTCCCTCCCTTTTATAGTAAACAGATTAAAGGCAGGGTTTCCTTCAGTTTCTTTCTCACCTCTTTCTGTTTTCCAGGGCTAAATTCATGTTTTCCTAATGATATACTGCACATATTTTCTTCAAGGCCCTCTCCTTACTTCTCTCTAGTATGTCAATTAATCCTTTGGCAATGATGCTTGACCAAAATCAAGCATCATTTCTCTTCTTCTTCCTCCTTCTCCTCTTCCAAAAGCTTAACATAAATATATTACAGATTTTTTTTTTAAAAAAATCATGTGTGTATAAAAGACAATATGGCATAAGAAAAGCATATGTTTTAAGAAAGGCATACAAAATAAACACAATTTTTCATGCAAAACATTTAGCAAACAAACAAAAACCTTTTTAAATCGGGCTTACAAAGCAGACTTCAACTGAAAAAAAAAAGAATATTGATGAAAATGGACTTTGCACATGTTTGACTGAAATTCTGGCCATAAACAGTGTTCAGTAAACATACATTCTCTGAAATAGGTCTATATCAGGTATCATGGGGCAGCTGAGAGCAGAAGAGTAGTGGAACATAAAGCCATCAGGAAGAATGGTAGTGGTGGTTCATTTTCAGGATGAAACTACTCTTAGAAAAACCTTTATTTTCTGAAGAAGAGAGAAATGAACCTGGAAAGAATATGTTTTTCTGAAAAGAAACCCACATTTTCTTGTGCTGAGAATAGAACTTAAGGGAACTACAATGCAAACTAGTAGTGGTACTAGTTGACATAGTCATAAATGATCTAGGCATCTAATGGGAAGAGTGATGATAACTGTCTGATTTCAGGTTTATGAGCGTCGTGTGTCATCTCCAAACTGTGTTAGGACGTCAAGGCATTTGCAAATTTCAATGAAAAGTTGGAAATATTTATGCATCTCCTTCTTTAAATTTTGTGAAATATATTTAGACACCCCCCCCCACAAAAAAAAAGATATCTGTGACATTAGAAATCCTTCACTGGGAAATTGTTTTTGTTTTAAAGCCTCCATGGTAATATTTTCACCAAATTAAACACAGCCCTTCTATTATAAATAGTAATTATTTGGAGAAAACATAATCTTCCTTTCAGGTAAATCCACCTAATATTTTTGGAAACAATTTTTTCACCAAGATATTTATCTTTACTAATAGTATTTTTCAGATCAAGAAGCATGGGTCCAGGACATAGATGACCTAATGAGAGCCAAAGTGGCACAGTGGTTAGAGTGCAGTACTGCAGGCTACTTCAGCTGATTGCTAGCTGCAGTTCAGCAGTTCAAATCTCGCTGGCTCAAGGTTGACTCCGCCTTCCATCCTTCTGAGGTGGGTAAATGAGGACCCAGATTGTTGGGGGCAATATGCTGATTCTGTAAACTGCTTAGAAAGGGCTGTAACAGAACTATGAAGCAGTATATAAGTCTAAGTGCTATTGCTAATTCACAGCCATAAGTACCCTGTCCATATCTTCATGATTAAATGGTCCAGACTCCTCCCAGATAACATAGCTCAGATATATCTCATCACTTCCAAAGGAACAAAGTAAAATCAAAGTAAATTTTTCCAAAGTAAAATCAATACCTACAGATCCAAAGAATATTTCCTCCATTTTTTTAAAAATAGATGGCTGGATAAATTGGTGGCATTTTTCTCATTTAATTGGTATCTTTCTTCATAGATACTTAGAACCAGGCAATAGAAGCTCCAGAGACTGGTTATATTTCCTTCCCAATTATCTTCTTCCTATGGATTTGCTAGTGAATTATCCTTCATTACATAGTACTCAGGTGATATAAGATTAAAGCTCAAAAATCTATGAGCCTGATATTAATTCTGAGTGATGCCCAACTAGGAATTTAATCAGACTATAAATCCTGGTGACTCATGGTGCTTACTAGTAGCCTACAGTGAACATAACAATTCTCATGAATGAAGGCAAATATACCTGTCCCAGAATAATGTTGCAAGAGCCAATCTGGGTTGGTCACTGGGACCAGAGATTTAATCTTTAGAGTTTTTAGACCCGTGCTGGAGCCCATCCTTAAGGAAATTCTCTCTAGCAGAGTGTCCTTATCTCCAGAGAGAAGTTCCCTGAGGATGGGCTTCAGCATGAGTCCAAAAGCTCAGAAGATTAAACCTCTGGTCTTGGTGACCGACCCAGATTGGATCCTACATTACAATTTTCTGTGTTCTTTCCCATTCTGAGACAGAAAATGGCTTTTTTCTTCCTACATTCAAGCTGTTTCATCTCTCAGCTATGAGTCTTTTCCCATTTCCTCTTCTTGTCTTCAGCACTTATTATGGTGGTGATAGAAGAAGCAACAGTGTATATCTTTCTGATATAGGCTTACTCTCGTACCATAGGAGGAAATAGAAAAACGAAATATGTACTTTGATCACTGCTGTTGCAGCCTGTTAAGGAGATAGGGTGAGGGAATCCAATTTTGTAGAGATTCCCTGAAATAAACAAATAAAAAAAAATAGGATCCTTTTTTCTCTCTTTTATATATCTATTATAGTCCGAATCTGCAAAGATGAAATCAGGAAAGCTAAGGCTCAGAATGAACAAAGTCTTACAACAAAAGTCAAAGATAATAAAGAAAAGCTTCTTTCAACATATAAATAACATGAAAAAAGTCAAGGAAACAGTAGGTCCGCTTAAGAGAGGAGATGGCAAGGAAATAACAGGTACTGTAGGGGCGAGAAAGCAGAGTTGCTTAACTCATTCTTTGCATCAGTCTTGATGCAAAAAGAAACTATAGCCCAATCAACCAAAAACCTAACTATAAAAGAGACTAGAAATAAAAATTAAAATAAGCAAGAAAATGGTTAGAGAACACCTATCTGATCTTGACAAATAAACACTGGGAGCTCATGGTTTACATCCCAGAGTTCTGAAGGAATTGGCAAATATTATCTCAGACCCATTGCACCATATCTTTCAAAAATCCTGGAACACTAAGAAATTCCTGAGGACTGGAAAAGAGCTGTTGTGGTTCCCATCTTCAAAAAAGGAAGCGAAAAAAACCCCCAGACCCAGGAAACTATAGACCAATCAGCCCAACATCCATACCTGGAAAAATACTGGAAAAGAAAATCAAAAAGTAGGATTTGTAACTGGCTGACAAACCTTATTTGGTGAGTTGTCCTTAATGGTACTGTATCTACAAGGATGGAAGTAAGCAGTAGGGTGCCACAAGGTTCCGTCTTAGGCCCAGTACTCTTCAATATCTTCATAAATGACTTAGACGAGGGGATGGAAGGAGAACTCATCAAATTTGCAGATGACACTGAGCTGGCAGGAATAGTCAACACTTGAAAAGACAAGCTCAGGATCCAAAAAGATCTTGACAGACTTGAACAATGGGCCCTATCCAACAAAATGAAATTTAATGTGGAGAAAAGCAAGATTTTACACGTAGGCAGGAAAAACCAAAGTACAAGTACAGATTAGGTGAAACCTGGCTCAAAAAGAGTAACTATGAGAGGAACCTTAGAGTTCCAGTGGACAAGCATTTAAATATGAGCCAGCAGTGTGCTGTAGCAGCTAAAAAAGCTAACACAATCCTTGGTTGTATAAACAGAGGCATAGAATCAAAATCACATGAAGTATTACTATCATTTTATAAAGCCTTAGTAAAACCACACCTGGAATATTGCATCCAGTTTTGATCTCCACATTACAAAAAAGATGTTGAGACTTTGGAAAAAGTGCAGAGAAGAGCAACTAAGATGATTAAAGCCTTGGAGACTAAAACATAAGAAGAATAGTTGCAGGATTTGGGTTTAGCTAGTCTAGAGAAAAGAAGGACTAGGGGTGACATAATAGCAGTATTCCAGTATTTGAGGGACTGCCACAAAGAAGAGGGGGTCAACTTATTTACAAAAGCACCTGTAGGCAGGACAAGAAGCAATGGATAGAAACTAATCAAGGAGAGAAGCAACCTGGAATTAAGGAGAAACATCCTAACAGTGATAACATCTGGAATAGCTTGCCTTCAGAAGTTGTAGGTACTTCATCACTGGAGGCTATTAAGAAGAGATTGGACAACCATTTGTCCCAAATGGTATAGGGTCTCCTGCTTGAGCAGGTGGTTGGATGAGAAGACCTCCACGGCCTCTTCCAGCTCTATTCTGATTGATATTTTGTAGGATGCTTCCTAAAATTAATATTTTGAAATGCTTATGGCAATTGCCCAGGTTTTTAATAAAAAGATGATGCATAATTTGAAGAAAACCACACATTGCTGCCATAGATTTATTTCAAAGGATATCCTTTGCAGATTACTTTTTCTCAGCAATCTTTATGAATCAATGGAGAGGGCATGTATTTACAGTGAAGAAATTAACATACTCTATTTATTGCCACTTAGGATGCTAAGTGTTACTTTAGATGCAAAAATCTGAGGAAATATTGACTGAAAGCCATGCTGTAAATTTGTTCTCCTTAAAATAATAAATCATATAGACTCATGGGACTAAATGAAAAAAATGTAAAGATTAAAATATAGCCTAGACTATGGTTGCTTTTAAGTGTGTGTGTGTATTTCAGAAAGTAGTCTTTTGTGTCAGTCTTACAATTTAATGGTCAAAAGTCAGTTTCACATTATGAAGAAGTTGGACATTCTAGGCTCCTTAATTCTATCAAGTGAAATTCTCAAAAATTACTATCTGGAGAAAACTATTTATTTGTAAAATGTTTGAATTCCCATCAGCAAAATAGTACAGTGGTATCTCGGTACTCATCATTAATTGGTTCCAGGAGTGGGATGATAAGTACCAAATTTTCCCCATAAGGAATAATGTAGTAAGACAGCCAGCACTGACAAGTTCCAGCTTATGCATTCAGTACCAAACAAACCATGAGTACTGGGACAAAATTTTTGTGTCAAAATGTGCTCAGTTTCAAATTCGATGAGTTTCAAAGAAGTTGGGTACCAAAGTACTCCTGTATCTGGGCAACTCACAGTTATAAGTTCAAAATAGAATTTTAAAAAAGTCTCTTCTCCTTCTCCTTCTCCTTCTCCTTCTCCTTCTCCTTCTCCTTCTCCTTCTCCTTCTCCCTCTCCCTGTGTGTGTGTGTGTGTGTGTGTGTGTGTGTGTGTGTTTAGATAAAAGTACACAGTCAATCAATTAGATAAGGACCTCTTTAACTTCTCTAGGACTTTATGGCAGAAGGTGACCTGTCCATAAACATCATATTCAGTATCAGGCATTCAATCCACCTCTGCAATCAGCATAGTCTTTTCCGTTGCTGAAAATTATTATTTCTAGAACAAACAGCAAGATGCTCAAGTATCCTTCCTTCATATTATGCAGATCTTAAGTAATTTCTGAGGTTTGGTAAAAGTTAGTAAACATCTGAAATAGTCACTGTACACAGCTCTGCTGTAGAGGTATAATTTCATTTCCAGTTTTGCAATATTTTCCACAGATTATGCTGACTTTTCTATGTACAATTTTATTTTAAATGCAGCCATTCTTGTAGAAAATCTGCTCAGGAGCAGAAAAGCTGCCCTGACATCTTTCTGAAGCTTATCAGGTTATACCATGAATTCCACAGATCCAGATGTTAAGCTTTGAGCTCATCCAGAAATTGATCTATACAGATGAAAATGGGATTTGAATATATTATTTAAAACATGTGGGGAAGAGCAGTCAATAAAGTAATAATAACAAACCATGTTGTGTTTAAGGGTCCCCTTGCAGAAATTTAATAGTTCTGAAAGATATGAACAATAAATGCAACTTAGCATAATTTATAATATTATGAATTCATAGGACCTTGCTAACTCTTGTGGCTTCAGATGAGCCTCCCCAAAATTGGTGTCTTCTAAGTGGTTTTGATGACTGAAAACTCAGCGTAGCAGTCCCTAATGAACATTAAAATAACAAGACTGGAGGATATAATCATCTGGAATAAATCTGTGAACAGGTGGAAGCTGGAGAAGGAGGAGAAATTGTTTAATACAGTATAAACAAAATCCTACATTAAGTAATGTAGTTACAAACGACAGAAACATAGGTAATGGGAAAAATACCCTGAAAACTGAGAAATTTTAAGGTGTAATTCTATATCAGTCTACAGCTAGTAGAGTTTCCTTCAAAACAGATATGCATAGATTGCATTCTTAATATCTCATGGCAGAGCAATGGATTTTAAATAAGTTTAATTTTGACTTATTAGAACTCTAATAGTCTCTTAAAATGAATTCTTATGTTTGAATCTGCAAGAACGTATCAGCTCAGAGTTTCTCTCAATAGAGCTCCAAAAGTTCACAGCTTATTTTTTCCTACCAATGCATCAAAATCAGGCTATATTTCAGAAGAGCTGCTAGAATTATAGCGAATATAATGAAGATTATCTAGTTCCTTTTTTATATTATAGTGATGTCTCTGTCTGTCTCCTGCCTGAAACCGCTGCCCGCCCCAACACACATATGCACATATTACCTCAGCTTTGTTTCTCTTCTTGTGTCTAAGTTCCAGGTATACTAAGTGATGTGTTCCACATGTTCATTTCATTTGTTTATTAATCTATAAAACATGCCACAATCAGCAAACAATGAAAGAGTTTTTTTCAGCTTTCCTGCTGGGTTCAGTGGAACTCTGAACACTTTGAATAAAAGGCCTGAGGTCTGACAACTTCAACTCAGACTAATTTTTCTCACTAAATCTTTCTTACATTAATAGAGAGAGAAAGCACAGTTCTGATTATAATGCCTAAAGATGTTTCCCCTTGCTTAGTAGATCCAAGTTTGCTATTTCAGCATCAGGGATCTGGGAATTTTAGTCCACCTCATATGAAATATAATTCGAGGCCATTCTTCCGATACATCAGAATTATTTTCTGTATTTTAGAGGTTTCTCTCTCTCTCTCTCTCTCTCTCTGTTTTTTTTTTCCTTTACAAAATAAACAATCATTAAAGCAGGTTGAAAGTGCACTTTAGACCCCGAAATCTTCCCATGCTATTCTTTAATATTTCATCATTAAATAGCAAAATAACCTGATATGATCCTAATTTAGTGCCAATTACAATGCATTGATCAAAGTGACCTTTTCATACCGGAGCACAAAAATCAATCCCACTGTACAACAAATGTCAGGGGGATGAGAGCAACATATAATCTGTGACAATCAAAACATTACTTACAAATGAAATCACCAATGACCTGCATGCCAAGGCAATTTCTGCATAATGTGCTGTGTTTGGGTTTGTGACTTTTGTTGAGTACCTCCCCCCTTCAACCCCCTCACCCTGTCCTTTTTGTTCGTTGCCTGATCCTGTTGTGTGGTGGTGCTGCTTCAGGAGCAAAGGATGACTAGAAGGATTTTTTAAAAATTGCAAGAAAAAACACTTGTATTCTTTAGGGCTGGTTCGGAGATTGGTAATCCCCCCTCCCCAGAGAAACAGCACAACAATGCCTATAGAGGCAACTTCAGAGGAAGGATGGCATTGGTTTTGAAGCTTCTTTAGATGTAGGGCAGGCATGCCTTTCAGTGATTTGAGTAGGAGTAACACATTGGTTTCCCCTGCACATTTTTCTGAGCAGCTGTTTTCACTGACTTTCTACACATAGTAATGTAAAATTAAGGAAGGGTGAACCTACTGGTTTTACTTTCTTTCTTTTAATGTCTTATATTACAATCTTGGGTGGTTCTCGCCTTTTCTTTTTCTTTTCACTTTGGCTTTTTACTATATTTGTTTAAGACCATATTAAAACTTCTTGACCCTTTTCTTAATGTGCACATTTCACATGCGATTTTGCTTATTGCAAGCCTTATTTGTGAGCTGGTTCTCTGGTATATTGCATTTTTGGGTGTTATTGTCACATATTTAAATACAGATGCACTCATTCACATGCCTTTCCCCTTAATATACATGTTTTTGTATGGTTTAACTGCTTTTTGATCTGTTGATTGAGCCAGGAAGTGTAAAGTGTATAGAATTATATTATAGTTAGGCAAACCTCTTATCCCTAGGTAAAATGTGACATTTAGAGCACAGCCAGAAATTTCAGAAAATATTTTCAGCAATTCCAGAACATACATCAAACTTTCTCACAATATTTCTGCTTGCAAAAATAGCTACCCAGTTATTATTATTGTATGTCAGATTTCTAAGTAGTCATAAGAAACAATTTTCTGAGCAGTGTATGTTTCTGTAACCCAGTCTTATGATACTCCCTTGTTTTTGTTCATCTATGGTCTTTACTTTGCTTGATGATGTCATCATCTAGCTTAATCTGGTTAGCTGTTCATGATGGTGACAGCAGTTTATTGTTTTGTAACCCATGACACTGATGAATGTAAGGTTCATTAATCTAAAAGGAGAAAAAATGTTTTTTGTCAATAAAACATTGTCAAAGATATCAATATTTTCATTTAAACATAATGAATTTATAGGCCCCAAGTGTTAAAAAGCTTTAAGAATCAAAACACAATACTAAAAGTCTATTTTCTCTTTTGTAACCAAAGATGGAGAATATTTAGTAGAACATAGTACATAGCCATATATCTGAGAACATCCAAGTTATAAGCTATAAAGAAATATATTCCTTGACTCTGTCTTTAATTTGTTTTTCTTCGATTTCCATTAAATTTCAGCAAACATTTTAATTGCTGCCATAAAATGCAAAGGCACTGCACCAAAAATTAAAGAAGCCACCATCTTGGTAAATTAATATCAATAGTTAAGTTTGGCTTTAACAAATAGTGATGTCCTATCATAATTTTAGTACTGCCATAATTATAATAAAGATCCTTTATTGATGTAATTCAATCATGATGAATAACCTTACAGAGGAATCACCTGAGAACTTTAGAAGTGAAAATAAACACAAAGAATATAATTTATCTTTATTATGGCTTGGAAGATGTTATCTGGATTTCCTGAAATGAGATTAATTGGATCGGCATGCATAGTTGGTAGGTTTTTCTAGTATATATTTATATTTTTGAATTCTGGAAAAATCTTGAACAAATTTTGCTAAGAGTTTGGAAGCATAAAGGTAAAGATTCCCCCCTCACATGCATGCTAGTCATTCCTGACTCTAGGGGGCAGTGCTCCATTTCAAGCCGAAGAGCCAGCGCTGTCCGAAGACATCTCCGTGGTCATGTGGCCGGCATAACTAAATGCCAAAGGCGCACAGAACATTACCTTCCCACCAAAGGTGGTCCCTATTTTTGTACTTGCATTTTTTATGTGCTTTCGAATGGCTAGGTTGGCAGCAGCTGGGAAAAGTAATAGGAGCTCACCCCATTACATGGCACTAGGGATTCAAACTGCTGAACTGCCAACCTTTCGATCAACAAGCTCAGCATTTTAGCCATGAGCCACCACATCCTTGTTTTTGTCCTTGTTCTTGGAAGCATGTAACAGGTTAAAGTACAGTCCTTAAAGTGACCTCACAGAAATCTTGGCAAATTGGGGGGGGGGTGAATTTGAGCATAGGCTACTTGCTAGTCAGAGAAAAGTCACTTTAGCCAAATGGCACCCCTTTTAAGGACAGGACAGAGTCAATATCTGGGTTTGGAGAGTCTCACCAGAAGAACCTACTCAAAAAGAATCAAGGTAGCCTCCAGCCATTGTCAGACAGATGGCACCTCTATTGCTGAGTAGAAAGGAGGGAGTAATACCATATTAGTGGCTGTGTTGGTATTTTTGTAAATTTTCCACTGCATACACAAGAAAATCAGTTGAGAATTCCAGGTGGGATTAAAAAGGCTAGAATGGAAAGTGTTGATTCTCATAAGCTAAAACAACAAGTAATGGTTCCATTGCTGTTCATTAGCTGGCACTTCTAGCCAGAGTGCCCCACCTTCAACACTTTTAAGCATCCTGGGTTTGGCTACTGAAAAAGACCCTGCTGTTGGCATTGGTGCATCAGCCAATGTTATATTTTTCTGTTCTGGACCAACATATATCTGTACATGTAAAAGCAAAATTCATACATGTCAGTTTTTGACATGTTTTAGACGTGATTATTATATGTCAAACAAAGATCAGAATCCTTTGTTTCTGAAAGAAAGCAGCCAAACATGCTAATGTTCAGAAAGGCCAGCTTTCATAGGAGATCCTCACATTTCTACCTGTCCTATTTGATTAGGCAGAAGTATACTCTGGGTACCATCACCTAAGGAGGTTAGCCGCTGAGGCCCAGAAAAAGTCTTTACTGCAATGGCATCCATTTTCTGGAACATCATAACTCTGGAGAGGAGATTGACCCAAAACCTTGTTGGACTTTCATAAAGCCTTGAAGACCTGGTTTATGCTTCAGCGTTAGAGCCTGCCTCATGCAGTGGTAGCCATTATTATTTTTCCTAACTGCTGTGTGTTTTATCGTTTTGTAAATGTATGTTTGTTAAAAATATTGTAAACTGCCCATGTATTTCAGATGGGTAGCTATATAAATTGATTAAATACAGTAAATAATTAAATAAATAAATAGCTACCAGCTTTTGCTGAAGGCTTTACTCTTAAAAATTATTTCCTCAAATAATCATTTCAATTTCTCTTTAGTCTACCCAACTTTTGATAATATGGGATGGGAAGCTTGCTAGGATCAAGCCTAGTTTTTTGTCTGACAGTGTAAGAAGAATATCTGTATCCCTGACAAATCTATTAACAAATGTGATTTATGACTGACATTCTGTATGTAGGCTTAGCAAAGAGCTAAATAATATTCAAATGGTGGTTATGAACCAAATCCAATTCATTTCACGCTGATACAGAATTAGTTCCAGACTAATACAAAGAAGCACTACGGGCCAACTGTTAAGGTGACACCCTCCTTTAAACATGTCTATCCAATGCAATTTGCAGCTTAACAGCTCCTCTATAAATGATGTGATTAAGTTTTATATATTGCTGTATATTTGATATATTTACCCAAATCCAGCTGTTGCTCTGTATACTGTTTCAGATGTTTAGAAGTGAATCCATTATTTGGAATGGATGCTTTTCCAAAGGAGCTTTTGAGAGAACTTTAAAAAAAAGAAAACACAACTTTTTAAAATATATACTATGTCCTTGTTAACCCTGCTCCACTCAGTAGCATGAGATCCTGTCTTTTGTTCCTATTAAATAACTCCAGCATTGTCTATTCAATCAACTATAGTACAATAATTTCTTCAGAATAATGTTCTGCATGGCCGAGACACTTGTGAGAACCTAATAGGGACCAGGAAGTTTTTGTGTTTTGTTTTAAATAAGCACCATAATTTTGAAAGGACAGAAATTGTCATCAGCATTGTTTAGATGGGGAAGCACATCCCTTCAGGTATGCCTATGTAAAGACATGGATTAATCGAAGCCAACATGGTTGATTTGTGATTATTATTATTTTTTTTAAAAAGACCATTCCAGTAAGGATTGAACAAACTCGTTTATTTCTCTCAGACATCCCCTTTTCCACAAAAAGAGCATGTTTTTGAGTTAGTAAATGAACTGATTTTAATGTTTCTTCTCAACCTAGTCTAGCTTAAAGATTGTTGCAAGGATAAATGGAGAAGCTGGTAAATAACTACGTTCTCCTTGGAGGAAAAATAGATCACAAGATGAAATAAATGAATTTGGTTGCAAATTGGCCTGTTTCAATCCATAATCTCAGACTCTTGAAATAAAACATTCATAGAACTCTGTGTAAAATTTATTAACCAGGATGTTCTCTGAAACTAATTGATTTAGGCTTGCAGTTGGCAGCATGCCAGCTCATTGTACAATTATTATTGCCTTCCCCCCTCCCCACAAGTAGTTGTTATGATCTTTGTTCTCAGATCTATTAGTTCATGTATTAGAACGGATTCAAAATGTCAAGTTTGTGCAGATAATTTATAGATGTACTCTTTCCTCTCATTGAGTCACAAGTATTGTTCAAAATAACATAGGCAATTACATGCCATTGCTTCTGAAATTTTATAAAGTGGTAATTCTTATAATATTGAGAGGCCAAGTCGAATAAGGTTATCTAGTCAGCAGAATCAACAACTGGAGAGCCAGTTTGGTCTAGTGGGTTAGGGCACCAAATTAGAAAGCAGGAGTTCTAGTCCTGCCTTACCCATGAAAACCAGCTGGGTGACTTCAGGCCAGTCATTCTCTCTCAGATCAACTCATCTCACAGGATTGTTGTTATGAGGGCAATAGGAGAAGGTGTATTGGATATGTTTGTCACCTTGATGTCTATGAAGATTCTCAACAATTCAGGTCGTGGTTGTCTCAAGTGTGCTTTGCAAAAGGCAACAGGAGTGTCTTGGTTTTTTTTTCCTAAAAGAAGCTTCTTGGATGAGAAGCAACATGTTTTCTTTTTCTTTTCTTTTTTAAAGTTTTTTATTAATAATACAATTAAAAACATTTTGGACATGGTGGGACTTTTCTGATTTAGACATTTCCGTCAAGTTATATCAGGGGTGAAATGTAAAATTTGTTACTACTGGTTCTGTGGGTGTGGCTTGGTGGGAGAGTAATGTGACTGGGTGGGCGTGGCCAACTTTTTTTTTTAACTTTTAAAAGCAATTTTTCTACAACCTCTTCGGCCAAAGAGGCTGTAGAAAAAATGCTTCTAAAGGGTTCTGACGATCCCAGCTGAGCTGCGTGATCATCAGAGGCTTTTTTTTTCTTTTAAAAGCATTTTTTCAGCGGAAGAAAAAATGCTTTTAAAAGTAAAAAAAAAAACACCTCTGATGATCGTGCGGCTCAGCTGGGCATTGGCGGGCGGGGGGACTGCAGGGATTTTTGCTACAGGTTCTCCAAACCACCTGCTGCCATCGCTACCGAATCAAGCAATCCGGTCCAAACCGGGAGCATTTCACCCCTGAGTTATACCTTGCAACAAATATAGTTCCTTTTTGCTATCCAAGTATATACTGTCTATCACAATTCAAACACGGAAATTCTTTCATCTATAAAAGTTACATCAATACCAATTTCAATCCTATCTATTGCAGAAAACTAACATAAAGATTTCTAAACTTTCAACTTGTCAATGGTCCTTTATCCCAGCATTCCTCCTCCTCTCCAATCAGTAATATAATTTATTCCAGATTTTGTAATATTCTGTTTCACTCGTATCTTTGAGTTCCAAAGTCAACCTGTTCATTTCAGCGCAAGTTAATATCTTAGCTAATACTTCTTCTTCTGAGGGGGTCTCTTTATTTTTCCAGTTTTGTGCAAAAGCCAATCTTGCTGCCATTAGAATATGTAACATTAGATATATTGTTCCCTTGTCATATTTGTCCATTGTAATAACTAGTAAGAAAAATTCTGGCTTTAACTCTATATTTTGCGTTAATATCCCTTCCAGCCGTTGTTTTATCTGATGCCAAAAGTCTCTGGCTTTCAGGCATTCCCACCACATATGATAAAAAGTCCCTGGCATTGTCTCACATTTCCAACACATCAGTGAATGATTTTTGCTCATTTTGACTAGTCTTGTGGGTGGGAGATGCCATCTATAGAACATCTTCTATAGATTTTCTTTATATATAGTAGCTAAAGTAAGTTTTCTATTTCTTTCCCATAATTCCTGCCAATTGTCTAAAACAATGCTGTAACCAAAGTTTTTACTCCAAGTTAACATGATTTCTTTCACTTGTTTGAGAAGCAACATGTTTTCAAGGAAAAAAGAAATAAAACCCAGTTGCCTTTTGAAAAACACCTTTGGGTTTGCCACTTTGAGTTATTTGTAAAAATAACAAAAGCAGGGGTAAAACTAACTGAATAAATAACTCAGGAAAAACCAAATGTCTGTTAAGATTACAGAAGTCTGAAGCATGGCAGGCTCAGGAATTCTGGAAGCTGAAGTCCACAGGTAATAAAGGGGCCATAGTTGTCCACCCACATACCTTCAAAATAGCTTCTAGTCTGAGTCTTTAACAACTTGCATTCCTGAAGACGAATGAAATAGGGGAGAGGGATCTGTAAGGTTTGAATTCCCCAAATTTATCTTTCCATTATTTAGCCCTTGGTGTTATCAATTTTTAACAATTTTTACCTCATGGATGCTAAATGAGTTCTTGCTGAATTATAATTGCATAAAAAGAAGATAATTTTATCACAACAAATAAGGCCTGATTATTTCCTTTAATCTCATAGAATGTGAATTTTAAAAACATACTGTATTTTTAATAAGTTTTGTTTATTCACTTTTTTCTTTATCACACGAGTGCTTAATATACAGTGTTTTGTCTGAGTCACTAATACATAATATCAGTACTAATAACAATATTTACTCATAAATAGTAGTATTCTTCCAATTTCTAATTTCTACCTTTGTTGCCTAACCATTAGAAAAACAAATCTGATGTTAAAAAATATTATGTGTCTTCTTTCTCCTTTATCTTTAATCTTTATCTTTATCTTTAACCTATCCATTTCCACAGCCAAATATTTTTTTAATTATATTTTCATCTGTTGGAATTTCCTTGTTTTTCCAATGTTGTTCAAATACAGTAAAATGGACTGTATTGTATAGTATTCCCAGGTCTCCATCTACCATGACTGTTGCCGTTAATCAATGTCGTTCCTTGTTTTGCATCCAGATTTGGGAGTTCTTCAGAGCATGGGCAAGGAATTAAAATGTAGTGAGGGAACTATCCAACCATGTAGTCACACACTTTTCCAATAAGATGAACAGGAAGAAAATGTATATAACAATATTTGGTGTTTTTTTTTGTGATGCTCTAAAATAAAATCATGCACCAATAAAATCATGATTCAAGACAAACTTCAGTTCATTATTCCTCATTTTAAGCAGACTCAACAATATAAATATAATGTTACCTGACTGACAATGAGTCTTCTAACCTTTCTTCAGACTCCTTATAGTCTGCTGTTTCTAGAAGTGATGAGAAAAGCTTCGAGTGGGATCAGTCAAGGACACAATGATATAAAAATGCACCAATTCCAGAGGTAGTATTCAGCAGGTTCTGACCAGTTATGGAGAACCGGTAGTGGAAATTTTGAGTAGTTTGGAGAACCGGTAAATACCACCTCTGACTGGCCCCTCTCCCATCTATACTCTGCCTTCTGAGTCCCAGCTGATTGAAAGGAAATGGGGATTTCACAGTAACCTTCCCCCGGAGTGGGAAGGGAATGGAGATTTTACAGTATCCTTCCCCTGCCATGCCCACCAAGCCATGCCACGCCCACCAAGCCATGCCACGCCCACCAAGCCACACCCACAGAACCGGTAGTAAAAAAAATTGAATCCCACTACTGACCAACTCCCATACAGTGCAGTTTTTAGAATAATGGTTTTAGCACATTATTATGATCTATGATTTATCCCCATAATACTAGGATAAGAAATAAAATTCTTTTTGAAGGATGTTTGCTCCGTTTTGGTGCTTTTCTGGCAGGAAATAAAGAGGAGTACTACAGGTTTCAAGCTAGATGAGCAGCTACCAACTCTCCTAGTCCCAAACATTGGTAGAGATGCTGACCTTCAGTCAGAAGACTAAGAGGAATTGCATCTAGTTCTGGTTCACTGGATTTATTAACTGTAGTTTAAAGGAAAGAAGGAGAACAATTTTAAAGGTCATTTCTATCCTTCTACAAAGTGATCCATGATGGTAGAGGTGATGGTCTGCATCAAGATATACCTAAAAATATTTATCAAGTTATCCTTGATAAATAAAACAAAACCTTTAACAAATACCTTTAAGCTTGTCAAAAATTCTGGCAAATCACACTGCGTTTTAGGAATTCTCAGTGGATCATTTCCAGGGCTGTCCATTTGTTCTCAGCTCCCAGTAAATAAAATAACAATGAATACATAAATACTGACAGAGCTTACCTTAAAAACAATTTACACACGGCAACTTCTGCACAACAAAGCATGTGAAAAACCCAAGATTTCTAATAACATCAAATAATTGAGCTCAATTTATATTTCCATCCTGACAATTTATGGAAATCGCTGCTGAATTTTTATGCAATTCTAGAAGAGCAGAGGAATATGAAAAATGAAAAAAAAAACCTACCAGAAAGATTTCAAAAAGAAAAGTGTACAAATCATGTTAACTTTACATATTTAGTGAAGATTAATCATTTTTCTGTACTACATTTTCACATTTAAAATTGATGTTTACATTCAAGATTTAATGTGTTCATACTATTGCAGTCTACTGTTGTTACAAATAATCTTGGGCAGAATTTGAACTCTAAATAATTCAGTATGTTTTTTAAAAAATGTCACACAAATGAATATTCATTTTACTATGTACTAGTAGTTATTAAAGGCTTATTCCTATTAAAGTCTGAGACATCTGGGAAAATCTGGATGTTGTCCTATCAATATTCTTTTAATTCTTTATGCCTTAAGTGCATTTAAAATTTAATCCGCAGATTATATGGAAAAACTTCATTTGTTCTGGCTATAAATCATATCTTACTAAAGGAAACCAAATTTTCTAAGATCACAGATTGGAAAATTATTAACTTAATTCTTTACAAATTGCATGAAAGATAATATCTGATAATCCATTAAGGGCATCTTAATCAATGTCTTTTACCTAAGCACACTGATAAGAGTCCAAGCACTGTTGATTAAAAGAGTGCAGTGTAATGGTTTATAAAAATGTCAAAGCACTTGAAATTAATACTGTGCTAATGCATCAAGCAATTTAGTTTGGAGAAAGTCACTGTGTGCCAAGGATTTAGAGTTAAAAACAATTGGATGCAACTTGCCAAAAGAAAAGAAAATAGAGTTGATATTCTATACATGCAGCAAATCTAGATTTGGGTTTACACATGCAGCATAGGAAACTTAAGTTCTTTCTGGTTTTAAAAAAAACCCACTTGAGTTCAGTGCACCTCCTTCAGCACAAGTAATTTATATCCATAAACCAGCAAAGTTAGTGTATTTGGGTTTAAAATTAAACAGGTCTTTGTAATGGTGTTCTGAATTAAGCGCTCTACATTTTATTTGCAAGGCAGTACTGTGCTAAATTGAAGAAGAATAACTATATCAAACTGAATTGGAAAGATTTGTATAGGAACTGTGTTAGAAATCAAGAAGTTTCAGCCAGATGGAGGAAAATTGAGAAAATATGAGGAAAATAAAATTTTAGAGGAATATTGCCTCATTCTAGCTTAACTGGGTTACATCAGAAATAAGAAATCATAGTTTGTAGATTGTTTTTTTCTCTCTCCTTTTTCCTTCAATTGATCTTATCTAGAAAATCTGTAGATTGAGAACACCATCCACAAGAAAATTCATTTTACTGCACTTCAATTTATTGTGCTTCAGTTACTATGCTTTTTTTTTTTACAAGACTCTCCGTCAATAAAAAAAAATATGATTCAGTGAAAGGGTAGATGTCAGTTAGCATATTTTAGTGATAAAATGTTTTGAAGCAAGGTGTGTACATGAGGTTTATTTGGACAGAATGCTATTGCATGCTTAACAGACCACATTATAGTGTAAACGTAATTTTTATATGCACTGGGAAACCAACAGAATTCATGTCACTTGTTTTGTTGTGATGTTCACAATGTGAGATACCCTGTTCCCCTGAAAATAAGACCTATCCCAAAAATAAGCCCCAGAATGTTTTTATGTGTATGCCTAATATAAGCCCTGTCCCCAAAATAAGCCCTACTTAAGAGCATAAACAGCTGGCTCCCCACCCATTCCATCTAGTTGCTCGCAAGGCAGGTGGTGGTGGAGCTGCCCCATGCACCCTGCACCAGTTTATGTCAGGACCCCTGCAATCAGGCCTCCACACCCTGAGACCAGCAGCCATGTGCAGCAGAAGCCCATGTGACATCCGGCCCATTTCTGCTTGCTCGTGGCTGCAACGGAGAAGGAGGCTGACTGATGTGCTAGTGCTGCAGCTGTGAGGCGAAGTAGGTATTGGGGCATGGATGGCCTGGCTGCGGGGGCCCTGAGGTAAGCCAGTGTGGGGGACATGGGACAGCTCCATCCCGCTGCCTCACCTCATAGCTGCAGCATCAGCAGAAACTGAAGAAGTGGGCTGGTGGCCACAGGATCCTTCTGGATCGAGCTGCTGAAGCTGCTACCATGAGGTGACGTATGTGTTGAGACCTGGGTGGCCTGGCTGTGGGGCTCCTGAAGAAAACCGGTGCAGGGCATGTAGGGCACTGACACTGTGTGAGCAAGAAGAAAAAGTGGGCCTTTCATATATGGGGGGAAAAAGTCCCTCCCCCCCAAAAATAAGCCCTGGTGCTTATTTTGGGGCCCAAAAGAAAATAAGACCCAGTCTTATTTTCAGAGAAACACAGGTATGTGGTGGTTTGGAACCAAACCTGCAACATCTCTAAGGCACACCTATACTGTCATGACAAAATAATGACATGTTTATAGTGACATCATTGCAAAATTTTTGCCACTATATTCTAATATCCGAGACAAGGATGCAGGTTACAGATTCCTATGAGAATGCTATTATATGCAGTGGTGAGCTGCTGCTGACTGTAGCAACTGGTTGGCCTGGAACTGAAAATGTGAGTGCACGCAAGACAGAAAATATTCCTTGTCTCATGGAGCCATCCACTAAAATAAAAACTGGGAAACCTTGTCAAAATTATAAATGTAGATAAAAGAATGTAGTAATCCAGGACCATTACACAGGATGAGGTAACACAAATGGTAGATTTCCTACTTTGAGTCTCCTGGAATCTGGCTGGGAGTTGAAGTCCACTAGACTTAAAGTTACCAAGTTTGGAGACCTCAGCAATGGAACATTCCTCAGAGAATGTCAACCCATAAGTCAAAATAAAGTTGCTTTCTGCAGTGGTAAATCTGTACTAAACTCCTTGGGTGGTTGGTGTTTTTGTTTTTTGTTTTTTTGAGGCCTTCCATCACCTGCCAATGGTTTTAAATCCTGATGACTTGGAATGCACCTCTGAAATTCTGGGGTCCCAATCATTTTCTGTCATATCATTTGGTCTAAAGATGTTTCATTTCAACTCCTGTTCCTGTTGTGACCCAGGCCCAAGTAGGTAGTAGGAAATTCAGTCAGTGTAAAAAAAACAAACTTTATTAAAACAGCTGAGAATTACTTCATTCTTAGTGTAGTCCATCTAAATTAAAGCAAATGCCTCCCAACACAATTCCTCAGTCCTATCACCAACCTTGGTCCAATTAGACAAACTGCCAAAGGCCTTTCTTGGCAAAAGTTCAGAAGACACCGATACAAAACAAATGCAACAATACAAATCTATCAACATTGTTTTCCTGCAAAGAGTTGTCGTGTCCCACTCCTCCGCTGACGACCGGGTCAAGGAAATCCGAATCAGGCGTGCCTCTGCAGCTCTGCCAAAGTCCTAGCAAAGTTCTCAAGGCAGGCAGGAGACCAGAAAGTGACTTCAGCAAGATATATTAGACTTTGCCTGACTCAGAGAATGCCAGAAAGCAGATCCTTTATATAGGCCATGGGGTGTGGCTCCATGACTCAGCACTTATCCAGGCCTGCCCCTCCCTTCCTTCTGTCACCGCCGCCTATCAATTCTTCTGAAGCGAGGGTCACTCCAGTCTGCAGCTGTTGGCAATTGACCTTCCTCAGGCTCACATGCTGTGGGGGAGGGGGAGGGGTCTAGTTGCTTCCTTTGCCTGGGCATGGAGCCAGAGCTGGGGGCTGGAGGTACTTCTTCCTCCTCAGCCTGTCTGGGCATGGAGCCAGAGCTGGGGGCTGGAGGTATACTAGGACATTCCTCAGCGTTCGGAAGCAGATAAGAAGGCCCCGGCTGCGGTGAAAGCGGGCGAGACACAACAAGAGTCCAAATGCCAGCGCTGGTCTTTTAAGCCTTATGGGAGGGGCCAATCATCTCTTGGCCCTACTCCCAAGTCATCCTCTTTGTTCTTGCCTTCTGGCAGCTCTTCTCATGCGTGCATTAGGAACAGGCTCCTCCTGTTCCTCTGCCTCACTACTGTCTGCCTCTGAAGGCTCTGGAGTCAGCACATCACGCCCCGATGGCCCTGGCCCCACCTCTGCCTCTGACTCAGAGCCCTCATCCGGGCCTTCCCCAGCCTCCAGAACTGGCCCATGCTCTTCCTCAGCCTCATTGCTGTCTGACTCTGTTGCCAGCTCCGCAGGCTGCTGGCGGACCACAACACTTCCCTAGTTGCAGGGTTGAACTTTGCCTATCTACTTCCCTACCCTTTTTCTTAACCTACTTCCTGCTTGGATAGCTAGCAAGACTGGAAAAGGATGTTCAGAAGGGAAACTGTGTTGGCTCCTATTATCCGCAAATTGCCAATTATTCATCAGTAGCAAAACATATCTTTGGAATATTCAGATATGTGGAGGCATTTTCAAGAAACATTGTAAATGATCTCTCTCTGTAAAAAGAATAAAATAACAGCACACCCTTAATATTGAGCGAAAATTGGTGACTGACAAGAGACAAACAATTCCCCCAATTCTTTAGTCAATGTAATAACTGTTAATTATGTGAAATGAAGCAATTTCCCCCCTGTTATAAAGAAGGGATGGTTTCTAAATATGTCTGCTGTTTGGAAATGCATGGCCCTTCAATCTAAAAAGAGAGTGCTATTTGAGTTGTTCCATTTGTTTGGGAAAATAGGTCCAAATTGATTAAACTAATCATTTTATTCTAACGGCTCTTTTTTAAAGGCAACTGCTGATTGCATGCCCCTTTTGTAGCTACAGCAAAGCCCAAGATGGTACAAAATAACCATCTTGCCAGTTGTCACAACTATTTGCTCATTCTTTAATTAAACATAATATAGGAAACTGTATAATTCACATCTAATTAGAGAACATCTCCTTCAGTCATAAGGCAATATGGTTTGGAGAGAGAGAAAAAAAGTAAGTCGTGGCGTGGATGTCAAAATGCCTGTCGTTGAGGTCCCATTCTATTGGACAAAAGACCAGGAGTGCCATCAGATTGTTTGTTTCATCTCTTCCTTCTCAGCATCTTCTGAAATACGGGACAAATGTTCATTCACTGAAATGGCCTGAAATCTAATAAAGATCTACAGCTCCAATAGAAAGTTAAGTGTATTTAAGACCAATGATTGAGTGGGCTTAACCAACAAATAAGCAAACAAACCTATTCAGATCTCTTTTGAATTAAGGCTAAATGGCTTTGTAGCTGTGCACTCAAAGGATCACCTCTCCTACCCAGATTGAGCCCACACTGTACTTCAGAGGGGCTGCCAAGGGTCCTCATTCTGCATAAGAAGTAGGTAATGGTGGGGCACAAACGTGCCTTCTTGTGGTAGTCCAGAGCCTTTGAAATAGGGCATCTCTATCAGTGGTGGGTTTCAAAAATTTTTTACTACTGGTTCTGTGGGTGTGGCTCAGTAGGCGTAGCATGGCTTGGTGGGCGTGGCTTGGTGGGTGTAGCAGGGGAAGGTTACTGCAAAATCCCCATTTCTGGGACTCGGGAGGCAGAGAATAGATGGGGACGGGACCAGTCAGATTTTTTTACTACCGGCTTTCTGAACTACTCAAAATTTCTGCTACCAGTTCTCCAGAACTGGTCAGAACCTGCTGAAACCCACCTCTGCTCTCTATCCTGCTTATTATTTACAGTGAGGATGCAGCCATTTTATTCTGATGGGGTTCTTTTTTGGGGGGGGGGTATTTTAATACTACACCAGTGGTTATGTGGGGAGGTCAAAAAGGGCAAGATGGTCCACTCAGTTTTGTGATATAGATGTGCTTGCAATAGCAATCAATGCCTAAAATCAGGAGGCTCGGATAACCACATACAACCTTGTCTATTTTCACACTGTGTGAGAGTGTGAGTTAAGGTTGCTGTCTGGTCTTCTCAAAAGGATCTGCAGCCATAAAGACAAGCTCCCCCCCTTCCCTCAGGCATTCATCCATTCTCTCAGATCTGTACTCCCAGGCTACCAAGGTGGTATTTCAGCTACCTTCCTAATTGAGCCACATCCTGGTGTTTTCAAGGATGTGCTGATGTTCAGAGGTAGCCTAATTCTACTCAATCTTACAGAAGCAAATGTTATAACAGAGAGGGTGAAGAAAGGTGAAATCAAACAGTCTACAGACAAGGAAGCACAGGTGACATCTGGATATTGGCAGCTATTACAAGCAGGCCAGGACCACAGACTATGCCAAACAGCATGTCCTGGTAGGAGTCCTGCCTGGAGATTCAAGCTTTGCCAAGAGCTCAGTAGCAACTAGAAAAAGGAACAACTCACATTGAAGCAGCATCACATTCCAATCAGTGTAAGAACTTTTAGAAGAATGCAAAAGGGGTATGTCACTTCAAAGTCTTTGAGACTTTTATTTGAACTGAGTAATAAAAGAATAAATGTTGAAGGAATGAATATTAAAGATGTACTTATGTGGCAAAATTACCGTGCAAGCTCATTGAAAGGTAGAGTTGAACAGGAACAATAGACTGCATATAACAATATACCATACTTTTTGGAGTATAAGATGCACTTTCCTCCCAAAAGTGGGTGAAAATTGTGGTGCGTCTTATACACCGAATGTTGCTGAACCCCATCCACATGCCGGCCCCCATCCTTCAGCCATTTTTGGCCTCCACATGTCATATTTTCAGCCTCCACATGCTCCATTTTAGACCTGTTCCAGGCTGCAGGGATCACCACAGCACATTGCCGCTGATCGCCACCTCCACACATCACATTTTTGGCCTTTGCACGTCACGTTTTCAGCTTCTGCACACCATGTTTTTGGCCTCGTGCATCGCATTTTCAGCCAGTTCCAGGGGAGCTGCCTGGAACTAGCCCGAATGTGATGCATGGGGCTAAATACAGGGTGTACAGAGTCCAAAAACATGACATGCAGAGGCCAAAAACACGATGCGCAGAGGCAGTGATGGGCTGTGGTGATCCCTGCAGCCTGGAACAGCTGATTGATGGTATTCTGGGAGGCCAAGCCAACCGCCAATCAGCTGCTCATGATGAATCAGGCTGCGATAATGTGCTGAAGCTGACCAGGCTGTTTGCTGTTTGCTGCAAGGATGCTAGCCAGATGAATACCAATGGATGCTGGTAGGCAGAGGCAGATTTTTTTTCTTGTTTTCCTCCCCAAAAGCTAATGTGCTTTTTGTACTCCAGAGCATCTTATACTCCGAAAAATATGGTATATCTAACAATATAACAGATATATATATATGTTATATTGTTAGATATACCGTATTTTTTGAAATATACTCCGTACATATATATAATGTAGGTCTTGGCATTGTGGCATTTTCGGGCTCGAGAAGCACGAAGGTGAAGATGAGTGAGTGAGACCTCATCGAAACGTCACCAAGATACTCTCAACCTTACACGGGAAAAGACCCGAAAATGCCAAGATCTACATACATACATACATACATACATACATACATATATATGTTTTCTGAGGTTTTCACGGGTGTTTGTATGTAGGTCTTTGGTTGTTCGGGTTTTCTTCCATGTAAAATTGGAAGTGTCTTGGCAATGTTTCGACGAAGTCTCATTCGTCATCTTCAGGCTTCAGCTTCAGCTCCCAGAAGATGAAGCCTGAAGATGACGAATGAGACTTCATCGAAACGTCGCCAAGATACTCTCAACCTTACACGGGAAAAGACCCGAAAATGCCAAGACCTACATATATACATATACACACACATACATACATACATACATACATACATACATACATACATATATATATATATATGTTTTCTGAGGTTTTCGCGGGTGTTTGTATGTAGGTCTTTGGTTATTCGGGTTTTCTCCCACGTAAAATTGGAAGTGTCTTGGCGACGTTTCGACGAAGTCTCATTCGTCATCTTCAGGCTTCAGCTTCGTGCTTCTGGGAGCAATGTGTGATTGCAGCTGTTTCTTCCTTTTTAACTGCTAGTGGGGGTTTGAACTGATTGGGTGGGAGCTTGGGTGGTCCCTCTCATTCAGGAATTTTTACGGGCTGCTTCCAATCTCAGGCCTCCCACTTTACACCGCTATCCTTCATGGGATCTTTCTAAGGTTCTCAATGCCCTCACCAAACCTCCCTTTGAACCTTTACGGGAGGTGGGTCTGAAATACTTAATGTATAAGGTAGTATTTTTGGTGGTGATTACATCCGCCCGCCGGATTTCAGAGTTAGCAGCCCTTTCTTCTAGACCAGATCTTTGTGTCTTCCACACGGACAGAGTAGTCCTTAGATTAGATCCCACGTTTGTTCCCAAGATCAACACTCCCTTTCATAGGGCTCAGGAGTTGGTCCTTCCCAATTTCTGTCCCAACCTGTCTCATGCCCTAGAACATTCCTGGCATACCTTTGATGTTCACAGAGCCCTCCAGATATACCTTAAGCGGACTTCTCCCATTCGGAGATCGGAGGCCCTTTTTGTTTCATTTCAACCAATCTCCTTAGGTCAGAAGGTTTCCTCACCCACTTTAGGGAGATGGCTTAGGGCATCTATTGCCACAGCCTATACCTCTCAGGCCCTTCCCATTCCTCCCCACATTACAGCCCATTCGACCCGTAGCGCCTCTACCTCAGCGGCCTGGGCTACGCAGGCATCCTTAGAGGAGGTCTTCAAAGCTGCCACATGGTCTTCTCCTTCACCATTCATTAGACACTATAAGACAGATTTGCATCAGCCGATGCTGCCTTTGGTTGTAGCTCCCACCCAATCAATTCAAACCCACTCTAGCAGTTAAAAGGAAGAAACAGCTGCGATCACACATTGCTCCCAGAAGCACGAAGCTGAAGCCTGAAGATGACGGATGAGACTTTGTCAAAACGTCGCCAAGACACTTCCAATTTTATGTGGGAGAAAACCCGAATAACCAAAGACCTACATATATATATGCACATTGCTCCCAGAAGCACGAAGCTGAAGATGAGTGAGTGAGACCTCATCGAAACGTCACCAAGATACTCTCAACCTTACACGGGAAAAGACCCGAAAATGCCAAGATCTACATACATACATACATACATACATACATACATATATGTTTTCTGAGGTTTTCACGGGTGTTTGTATGTAGGTCTTTGGTTGTTCGGGTTTTCTTCCATGTAAAATTGGAAGTGTCTTGCCGACGTTTCAATGAAGTCTCATTTGTCATCTTCAGGCTTCAGCTTCAGCTCCCAGAAGATGAAGCCGGGAGAAAACCCGAACAACCAAAGACCTATATATATACATATATATATATATACATACATACATACATACATACATACATACATACATACATACATACATATATATATATATATATGTTTTCTGAGATTTTCGTGGGTGTTTGTATGTAGGTCTTTGGTTATTTGGGCTTTCTCCCATGTAAAATGGGAAGTGTCTTGGCGACGTTTCGACGAAGTCTCATTCGTCATCTTCAGGCTTCAGCTTCGTGCTTCTGGGAGCAATGTGTGATTGCAGCTGTTTCTTCCTTTTTAACTGCTAGTGGGGGTTTGAACTGATTGGGTGGGAGCTTGGGTGGTCCCTCTCATTCAGGAATTTTTACGGGCTGCTTCCAATCTCAGGCCTCCCACTTTACACCGCTATCCTTCATGGGATCTTTCTAAGGTTCTCAATGCCCTCACCAAACCTCCCTTTGAACCTTTACGGGAGGTGGGTCTGAAATACTTAATGTATAAGGTAGTATTTTTGGTGGTGATTACATCCGCCCGCCGGATTTCAGAGTTAGCAGCCCTTTCTTCTAGACCAGATCTTTGTGTCTTCCACACGGACAGAGTAGTCCTTAGATTAGATCCCACGTTTGTTCCCAAGATCAACACTCCCTTTCATAGGGCTCAGGAGTTGGTCCTTCCCAATTTCTGTCCCAACCTGTCTCATGCCCTAGAACATTCCTGGCATACCTTTGATGTTCACAGAGCCCTCCAGATATACCTTAAGCGGACTTCTCCCATTCGGAGATCGGAGGCCCTTTTTGTTTCATTTCAACCAATCTCCTTAGGTCAGAAGGTTTCCTCACCCACTTTAGGGAGATGGCTTAGGGCATCTATTGCCACAGCCTATACCTCTCAGGCCCTTCCCATTCCTCCCCACATTACAGCCCATTCGACCCGTAGCGCCTCTACCTCAGCGGCCTGGGCTACGCAGGCATCCTTAGAGGAGGTCTTCAAAGCTGCCACATGGTCTTCTCCTTCACCATTCATTAGACACTATAAGACAGATTTGCATCAGCCGATGCTGCCTTTGGTTGTAGCTCCCACCCAATCAATTCAAACCCACTCTAGCAGTTAAAAGGAAGAAACAGCTGCGATCACACATTGCTCCCAGAAGCTGAAGCCTGAAGATGACGGATGAGACTTTGTCAAAACGTCGCCAAGACACTTCCAATTTTATGTGGAGAAAACCGAACAACCAAAGACCTACATATATATATGCACATTGCTCCCAGAAGATGAAGCCTGAAGATGACGGATGAGACTTTGTCAAAACGTCGCCAAGACACTTCCAATTTTACACGGAGAAAACCCGACCAACCAAAGACCTACATACAAACACCGGTCAAAACCTCAGAGAACTTATATATATATATATATATATATATATATATATATATATATATATATATATATATATATATATATATAAAACAATAGACACCTAGACTACTGCATCCAGTTTGTTTGTTTGTTTGTTTGTTTATTATTTATTTATTATTTTCTTATAATTAGAAAATCATCCCACACCTACAGAATTTCCTCAGATAACCGATGAATATATATCCTTCATATATACAGGATTATGTGTTTATTGACAGAGAACTACGACTACACATGCAAATTTACTCAGAATGCTTCTCTAACCCTTGCTAAATACAATCAATAAACATGTTGGCATATTTTATGAATTGCAGCAAAAGATAATTAAACAATGACAATGGCTGCTGTGTGTAAACTGTCTTTTTTCATTCTTCAGCATGAGTTTGTTCTTTTTTTAAAAGATGCAGCTGTTTTAATCAACAGCAGAGAGCTGTCATGGTCACGTGAGGGTTGAATCACTTCTAAATTTTTTCTGAAGTGTGTATACACAGAGCACAAACACAATGCTTCAGCCAGATTGGTCTAAAATTCTTTAAAATTAAATTTCTTTAAAAAGTTGCATGGTTATGTCTATAATATGCTCCAGTTTTGCTACTTTTTAAGACTTTTTAAAAGCAATCTAGAGTGATGTGAAAGATCTATCTTTGAAACCATAACGAATGGTCCTCTACTGTTTCTACTCATATACTAGAAAAGCTCAGCCTTGGTTAATCTCTTCCTCTTCTGATTGAGCAGTCTTAAACCAATGAAGGTTTAAGAAGTGTGTATACTTCGAAGGTTTAACATTAAAAAGAGAAAAGGGAGGGTTGCCCAAGGGTCTTGTTACTCCATATAAAAATTAACCAGGAACAAACTTCTTTCTACAAAAATATTATTGTTCAATTATGTAAGACATTGGTATATGGAGCTGAACTATCCTTGGAGGAAATCCAAAAAAGTGCCATTTTCAGCTATAAGACCCAGGTTATGAAACTCTTAACCATAGTGGAATTATTTAACAGATTAATGTGTAGATAAGCAAAATATGTTTCATCTCTTAAAAAGGGATGAAAACCAGTACCTGCTTGCCTCCTTGTGAAAAAATCAGCAAGTTTTCTTTCTCACACACCTCAATAGCCTACACCCCAAAATACAGTTCACCATGGAAACAGAAGTTAACAACCAACTTCCCTTCCTAGATGTCTTAGTCTACAAGAAACCCAATGGCTCCTAGGACACACCATCTACCAGAAGAAAACACACACAAACCGCTATCTGCATGCACTCTCACACCACCACCCAGCACAGATCAACTCCGTAGCCAAGACACTCATCTCTAGAACAAAATGCTTAGCTGACGAACAACACCTAAAAACCGAACTACACACTCTCACAAACGTACTAACATCCAATGGATTCCAGAGAAATAAGATTACCAAACTAATCCAAAAAGAACCCCCAACTAAAACCCAAGACAGAGAGCAAGAAAATGGCACAGCCCTCCTCCCATATATAAAAGGCACCACAGACAGAATCAGCAAGATCCTCCACAAACATAACATCAAGACAGCATTCTGCACAAACCAAAAAATATCCACCATCCTAAGAAACCCCAAAGACAAAATTGAGTTAGAAAATCAAGGAGTATATGAAATCCCATGCACCGCCTGCCCCACCACATACATTGGACAAACCAACAGAAGAATAAGTGCACGCATTGAAGAACACAAGAACTCATTCAAAAAAGAGGAACCAACTTCTTCCTGGTCCAACACTTTAAAGTCACAGGACACGATATTGACTTTTAAAAGACCAGAACTATCGCCAAAACTGAACACTTTAACAACAGAATAATCAGAGAAGCCATCGAGATAGAAAACGCCCACACAGCATGAACAAACGAGATGATACCTCCCGCCTACCAGCCATTTGAAACCTGCCCTTATTGACAAACGTGTCCCTAACACGAGGAATGACACCAGACCCACACTCACGAGGTCCACACAAGATGTCACCACCACACATCCACCCAGAAAGCAGACCCAAACCCACACTGATCAGGAAGCACGACCAAGGACCAGAAGGCAGACCGCAGCTGCATCATTAGCCATTTCAAACCCCTCCAATCCATACATACAGCAGACAGACACCCACTACGAAGATGTAGCACGACCACGAACACGAAGCCAAACAGCAGCAGTGCAGCTCACCAGCTCAAATCCCCCTGCAGCACAGATTAGACTGAGCACAACCAAACCCCCCCCAACACAGCACACACCCCAGCCAATCAGAGCACAGAAAAACCCCCATCCAATCAGAGCACAGCCAAGCTCCCACCCAATCAGTTCAAACCCCCACTAGCAGTTAAAAGGAAGAAACAGCTGCGATCACACATTGCTCCCAGAAGCACGAAGCTGAAGCCTGAAGATGACGAATGAGACTTCGTCGAAACGTCGCCAAGACACTTCCCTCTTCTTTCCACCAAAAAATAGTGGAAAAGTTGAAAAGATATAAACGAGTAACCCCTACTCTTCATTGTTCCTGATTGTGGCTCTCTTATCATTGCTTTTATCTATTTGTTAGCTGTTTTTCAGGTTCTTTTTGGAATTAAGCTGAATAGTGACATTTCAATATCTTTTACAAAGGTGCTTTTCAAAAGGCAACTGGACTTTCTTGGGTTTTTTCCCCTTGAAAATGTTTCACTTCTCATCCAAGAAGCATCTTCAGTTCAACTTCTTCAGAACTGAAGAAGTTCTGGATGTGAAGTGAAACGAAAATTCAAGAAAGTCCAATTACTTTTTGATAAGCACCTTTTGGACAATTATGACCTGAATTATTGAGAGTCTCCAGACAATATCTCTACATATCTCAAGTAATTGTGTTCTCTTTGCTGATGATGTCAAACTATTTAACATCACAGACAATACTTCTATCATTCAAAACGACCTTGATCATCTAACCGCTTGGTCTAAAAATTGGCAGCTCCAAATTTCAACCAGCAAATGCTCAGTCTTACATATAGGAAAAAAGAACCCAAAAACTAAGTACATACTAGATGGACATTACCTTACAGATGACCCCCATCCCGTTAAAGACCTTGGAGTTTTCATGTCAAATGATCTAAGTGCCAAAGCCCACTGCAATTACATAGCAAAAAAAGCTCTAAGAGTTGTAAACCTAATCTTGCATAGTTTCTTTTCCAAAAACACCACACTATTAACCAGAGCATATAAAACATTTGCTAGACCAATTCTAGAATACAGCTCACCTGTTTGGAACCCTCACCACATCTCTGACATCAATACAATTGAACGTGTCCAGAAATATTTTACAAGAAGAGTTCTCCATTCCTCTGAAAACAATAGAATACCCTATCCCACCAGACTTGAAATCCTAGGCTTAGAAAACTTGGAACTCCGTTGCCTTGACAAGACCTAAGCTTAACTCACAGAATCATCTATTGTAATGTCCTTCCTGTTAAAGACTACTTCAGCTTTAATTGCAATAATACTAGAGCAACTAATAGATTTAAACTTAATGTCAACCGCTTTAATCTAGATTGCAGAAAATATGACTTCTGTAACAGAATCATCAGTGCTTGGAACACTTTACCTGACTCTGTGGTCTCTTCCCATAATCCTAAAAGCTTTATCCAAAAACTTTCTACTATTGACCTCACCCCATTCCTAAGAGGACCATAAGGGGCGTGCATAAGCGCACAAACGTGCCTACCGTTCCTGTCCTATTGTTTTTCTTTTCTTCTTTCTATATATATGCTTATACCTCCTTATATTTACCCATATATGTTTATATACTATATAATCTTTTGTATGATTCCTACATATATTGTTGTGACAAAATAAATAAAATAAATAAATAAATAAATATTCTTCTCATTTCTTGGAATATCAGCTAATGCTGCAGCAAATGCTTCCAACCCTGAAGTCTTCTCCATGTTTATTCCCAAAAATTTGAGATTGCCTAATGAGTCATGCTCCCTAGGAACTAAGTTTGGGCATGTAAATTTAGGTTTTGTCCTAAAAAAAAAGAAACAAATGTTAATTTTTTAGCATGAGATTAATTATATTCCAGTAAGTAATATTACTCAGGATTAAGATTAGCATTTGTATAACATAAACGTTATAATAAACACCCAACTCTAAGCACGTGACTAATTACATTGGTTAAGTAACATTGCTCAGAATATCAATGGTGAAGTTGTTTAGCCAAGAATATAAAACTGAAACAATCTATTTTATTTAGATAATAGCCATTTCCCTTAATATATTAACCAGTGAGCAATTCATTAAACTTTATAGAATTTATTCCTATATGGTTTTTGGAAAAGAAAACACTGTAAACTATATAAAGTTCAAGAAAGTAACCAACAAGACTTCATAAGAACAAAATAATGTACACAGGAATTTGTGGACAAGGCAATATCACCCTGCAATTTCACAAGGGGTAATTTCTGAAAATTTCAAACCATCTGTGTCCTTTAATGAAAATATCACAGAAAAACAAAGGCTAGCAACCTTCTACTGCTTTAGTTTAGCAAAATCATAACTGGATATCTGGATCTTAGTGAGGTTTAGTCTGAACCAAATCCTATTATATATGTACAGGCTGTGTTTATATGTGGGAGTGTTGGCGGGGCCAAAGCATCTAACTGAATGTCTCATCAAGTCCCCCCTTAGAAAAGTGGCAGTTGGGCCTTGTGTACCTTATTTACTTTTTTCCAGCTTAAGCAGAACGCACCTGCTCATCCCTCTGGATAGTCCTTACCCGCTTCCTGTGAAGTAGTTGGATTTAGAAGCATTAGTTCTGCTTGCTTTGTGAGGCTGAACCAGTCGGCAAGCTTCTTATTCAACACCTCCCCCCTTCCCCACTCTGTTGGTCAAGCTCAACTGGAACCATTCGGGACATCCTTTGTTCGGTGTTTTTTATTTGTTTCTCTCCAGTCAGGCACATGTTTTCAAAGGCGACCCCCCAGCCAGCTTCTCCCCCTCCCTTCCTTTCACATGACTAAGCGATTATCTTCGTTCTAATCAAAGAGACAGATGAAAAGAGTTTATTAATAAAAGTTTCCCTTCAGGAAGATTGGAAATGAATGATTAGTAAAATACATCCAATTTTACTCAGAGACCCCCTTGATTGAGAGGCATCTGTGAAGGGCAGGGATGCCAGAAGAGTGGCAAGGAGTTGGGCATCTGGAAGCTATTTGTGATATGGATTAGAAGTCAAGCTGCACAGAGATACCGCCTCAAGTCACAAAAGCTTGCTTTGCAGCAGGAAAAAATATGCTGCTTGTTTATTGTGCCACTTTCCTCCCTTTGCTTATCTATTTTATTTCCTCTCCTTTTCTACCCCCACCCACCCACCCTACTATTCATGTGCAATTATGACTACACAAACGTGTCAACTGGTGGGGCTTGTTAGATATATGTATGCATTCAGTGGGTAAGTATTTAGGAAGAAGAAAGAAGAGACAAAGATCAGGGATATATGGAAACCACACTAAATGTATTCAGGAGCCTGGGCACCGTAGGTAGTTGCCAACAGGACTGAGGCTGAGCCAACTATCAACAGGCCTCTTAATGAAAAGCTGTTTCATGGATGATGTTGCGCCTAGAAGTTGAAATAATAATGAGAGGCTTGAGTATGTGTCAAGTCTGCTACATCTGTGTAACGATGGCCCACATGAGGAGAAGGGGGAGGGGAAGGAGGGGTGGAAGGAGGAGGAGGAGGTGGAGGTGGTGGTGGTGGAGGAGGAGGAGAAGGAGAAGGAGAAGGAGAAGGAGAAGAAGGAGAAGGAGAAGGATTAGGAGAAGGAGAAGGAACAACTATTTGTTATTATAAAGCTTCATAGTCACTTTTGGGAACTCTAACCAGTGGCTAACTGTTTCTTCAACATCTTCCTTAACTATGATCTCTTTCAGAGTTTTTTTCAAAGTTTTGTTTTTCTAACGGAGTTAAAACACCAGTTTCTTGAATAAGTTATATCTGGCCATTACTGCAAATTTGCCCTCTTCTTTTTGGTAAAATGAAATACAATGTGTATTCTTCTCTAGGTTCTAAACTGCAGACCATTTCTGAAGCTTGTATGATAGAGAACCTAAATGCAGAAAACATGCAAATAATGGAGACAATGTATAATAACTATCTTCTCTGAATTTGTTAAATGAGTACGTTTGTCAATAAACATGTTTGAATTTTTTGTGTCAATATTTTGTATATGTAGCTTGACAAATAAAATAACAGACTTTCATGATCTAGATTGCAATGGCTACTGTTTCATAACAAAACAATACACCTATCTATCTCTTTATCTCTGCCCCTCTCTCACACACACAACAAACTGCAGAGCTTAAAATGCAAATTAAATTGGAATGTTATATGAAAACAGTCACACTCAAAATGATAGCAAAAAGAAATGTATTTTGGCTAATTTAACAGGTGCAATCAGAATAATTTTACTGTGGAATGTTAAGGTTAAAATGCAGTCTTAACTAGCTTGCATTTCTTATTTTATGTGACTGGATGTCATATAATAGGAAGATCAGTGTGAATTACGTATAAGTTTTAACGTTCAGAATTACCATCATGGAAAGGAAAAAAGCAGAAAGCTATAAACAGTTATAGTTTATAAACACATGCGAGAAAAAAGAGAAAGCGGGAGAGAGAAACAACTGAACCTGGCAGGTGCAACTGGGCTTTTCTATTGTATAAGCAATACTTTGCCTTTAGTATTAAAAAGAGGCTTATAATTTACAAAGAAAGCAAATCAATAAATAAACTGTCCCTAATCAGCCAAAGAGCTGGCAGAATGACATTCCATTATCCTGTCAGACATATTGCAATCAAAGGCAGGGAATCTCAAAAGGCAAGACTACATTTTACAAAGCTCTTCCTTTTTTCCCGCTGCCCTGCATCTTTTCTAACAGGGTTTGCTTGAAAGTGGGTAGGAGTCCACCCACATTCAGTTCCAAATACATGGGCGCATTTTGGCAGGGCATTTTATTTCATAATGCCATGCAAACTTCTTCCGTTGGACAAAAAGCACCCTTCCCTCCCCCCACCCACCCCTCCTTCCCCCAGGCAGTGACGGCAGTGTGTCACTTGGGCATGGTGACAGCTGATTCTCAGCAGACAGGGCTGTCAGAGGATCAGAGACTTCCACATGTACAAGTGAAATTAACTTCTGTTAGTCTGACATTTTCTACAATCAATACTCACAGGGTCCTTGTCTCTAGGATCAAAATTCATAAATCAAAAGCAGAGAGCATGAAATAAGGTATTTGATAAATCCATTAACTGAAGTGGAAGTACACTTCTGCCAAGCTGTTTAGAGTATACAGAACGACTCATGGGGATGGTAGAAGCTATGAATGAAAGATATGCCTCCCAGTATGTCGAGCAAAGGGTTGGGTGGTAACATGTGTGCTTTTAAAAAAAGAATTTATTTTTTTAATGCCTATCTGGATTTGCATGATATTCATGCTGCAACTGGGCTTGCATCCGAGATGGATAGGTATGTATTGCATTCTCACTGATAACCTTGAAAACCATAGCAAAAAGTATCTGTTTTAAGAGCTGACATTACATTTTGGAAACATGTAGATGCCACAATAAATCTTGGCTTATCTCACCATTGCCCACCTCCATCCTTTCAAGTCTTTAGGGCTACATTACCTATTTAACATCTTTGGCAAACATGGCCAGGAGTCAAAGGGGATGAAAATTGTAGGCCATAACATTCATAGAATTTGGAGGTAAGATTGGTTGACCAGGCAGAATCCAGAACAAAGGGATTTGACAAAGCAAGAGTTTCAAAGGCTTGAATTAGTCCACGAGGCAAGGTAATAGCTCAAGACACAAACCAGGAGCCCAAAGTTGAACATGAGTTCGAAGGCAAAACACGAGAAGCAGCAATCACAGAGTAAGAAATCCACACACGTTGTTCCAGCAACACCAATATCTTTGGGGAGGACCAGTGGTGGGTTTCAACATTTTTTTACTACCAGTTCTGTGGGTGTGGCTTCGTGGGCGTGGCATGGCTTGGTGGGTATGACAGGGGAAGGATACTGTAAAATCTCCATTCCCTCCCCACTCCAGGGGAAGGTTACTGCAAAATCCTCATTTCCTCCCGATCAGCTGGGACTTGGGAGGCAGAGAATAGATGGGGGCGGGGCCAGTCAGAATTTTTACTATTGGTTCTCCGAACTACTCAAAATTTCCATTACCAGTTCTCCAGAACTGGTCAGAACCTGCTGAAACCCACCTCTGGGAAGGACTAAATAGGTAAGACTTCCTCTTATAACCTGGCTGACCAGCATTGTGCCTGTTGCCTCTCTGCCCTCTGTATGTATGGATCAGGGGGGAGGTGTGGATTCCACCTCTTCATCCTTGCTGACTGCAGGCAGCTGCTCCTCTTTTTAACCTGGCGCCTCCTGGCTAACCTGCTGCAGCTATGGTTCCTTCAGTTCGGGCTCAGCCTGCTACTTGTCCTGTCATTCTGGCTGTGGCTGCTCCATCAAGTTGGAGCCCTCTACTCCCTGGTCCATGTCTCCACACACTCCCATATTTGCTTTCCCAGCAGTGCCAGGACAGGGATAGGTTCTATTTACCTTTACTACAGGTTCGCAATGGGAGTGCGCGTGCGCACATGCTTCGCTCGTTCACATGCGCTCTTCTGTGCATGCGCAGATTATCAATTATGCCGTCCAGGCGGGTAGGCAGAGCCTCCAGTCGCTTTTCCTACCGGTTCTAAAGAACCGGACAGTACCGGAAGCAACCCACCACTGTGCCAGAACTGAGTCATCCTTCTCTTCTTCCTACAAACTCACACACTGGAGAGTAGGCCGGAAGCACATCCATGATGGTACCTGACATCAGAAAGTTATAATGCATACTCTGTCACTTTTTTATTGTTATAGTTTCTACCACCACTTTCCCACCATATAGATAAAAAATAATAATAAAGTAATCCCAAATGGAATACAGTGAAACCTACAATTAACTGCTCTTAATCTCTCAAAAATAAACCGAATATATACCTTGTAATTTCTGATACAATTAATGAGAGACAAATATAAGCCTGACTATGTGCTGTTGCTTCAATACAGATCTTTCCCTAACAACTAACTGCAATAAAAATGACATTATTAATAGCCAGGTACTTCCCTGGAGATATGATAGTTATATTAAGTCTGCTTTATGTTATATATTCAGTCACTATGCATCAGCTCATACAAATGGTTTGATTTTGCCTTCCTCTAATTACAAGAGGAGCCAATAATTAGAACAGTTTTTTCTATATAGATCCTCTGTCTTCTAATATGTCAATAGTTGTGGTTTTCCTAGAGAGTTTAAATATACTGCAGTGGGTGCCCTTGAAAAAGATTTTGTTGTTATTCAGCTTCAATCACGTTTTCACTCTCTCATTGCTACGGTAGCTTTCTGGTGTATTTTAATAGTAATTTTGGTACTATGATTAGTACGATTTTAGTATTAAATTAATAATTTTACTAAACTACTATTAAAAAATAAAAGATAATACAAATTAAAAAAGAAAAGAATAAGAAAATGCAGAAAAGAAAAAATAGAAAAGAAAGAAAAAATAAGACTATATTAAAGAAACAGAAGAAAAATATATAAAGAAATGACTTTCCATTTCAGCACAAATATAAGCAATTTTAGTAACTTATTACCTTTTCTTAAAATGCAACAAATTACCTCCTCTTACCATATCCCATTGCTTATCTATAAACAAATCCTCTTAAAAACTCATCATTTCAACCCTAATCAGCAAAAGTCTATTAGGAGTTACCAGAGATAAAAACATACCTTAGGCTTAGGGCCTGGGTACTTACGGGACCGCCTGCTGTTACCGCATGCCTCCCACCGACCCGTACGCTCTCACAGAGAGGGACTTCTCAGGGTGCCGTCCACCAAGCAATGTCAGCTGGCGGCCCCCAGGGGAAGGTCCTTCTCTGTGGGGGCTCCCACACTCTGGAACGAGCTTCCCCCGGGTTTACGCCAAATACCTGACCTTCGGACCTTCCGTCGCGAACTGAAGACACATCTTTTCATTCGCACGGGGCTGGCTTAAATTTATCGATTTTAAATTTTTTATTAATAATTTTAAATGGGGTTTTAGTTTATTATATATTTTAAACTTTTTAGGCTAATTATAAAATAAGTTTTTTAATTTGCATTTTAAATTGTACATTGTATTGCCTGTTTTATTTTTGCCTGTACACCGCCCTGAGTCCTTCGGGAGAAGGGCGGTATAAAAATCAAAATAATAAAATAAATAAATAAATAAATAAATAAATACCTATTTCAAACTTGATCGAATAAACCAACTTCCTTTTACTTTTAACAAATTCGATCTTTAACCATTTCAAATAAGTACTTGGTTTCTTTTCAAATTTTCTTTGTCCCTTCTCACAAAGCTTTTTTAAATCCAATATAGGAAAGTTATCCAGGTCACTCTTTTGCTTTGTTACTTGCACATCTCTTTTAATTATTAAGGCATTCATCTTTTTCATTTGTATATCCAGTGTAGCATCTTTTTCACATCATTCTTGTAGCCGGCCGTTTTAAAAAGTTTTAGATTTGTCTAGCAAAACTTTTTCTTTTCTATATCTTTTAAACACAGTCTACTTATAAGGGCAGACACTCTTAAAATTACCTTCTGTGTCCATTGTTCAAAAACATCATCCAGTAATAAAAATATTTTGCTTCATTCTGTGTTAGTAAATCAAATTTAAGTGCGCTTCTTCTTTAATGGTAAACTTAAGTTTTATTCTGGTTCCTTCTAGTGTCCAACCTTCAAATTCCTATCTTATATATTTTTTTTAAAAAAAGAATTGAAAACAAAAGAAGGATTCTTATAATTAATCTCAAAATCTTATTTCAAATCTAATTAGATCCTTAGCCTGTTTATAACCTTCCAAAACCAATTTTCCAATCACTTTTTGGCTGTTTATTAAAAATATTAAGTCCTTCTAAACATTCATATTTGAACTTCATTGAAGTCTCGTTTCTTAGGATGTGGTATATTGAATAGTCAACATTTTATACATTGTCTTCTATTATATAGCTCCTTCATCATTCATTTTAAACCCTCTGGAGACTACCTTTGGTTTCATCATGGTGAGCAACTGTCTGGAGTACTTGTGGGTGATCTCAAATCTTCTCTTTGTCCAGAAAGAATTATAAAGAGCCATCATTAGATGTCCCAGTTGCCATCATTAAAAAATGATGTGGACATGATCATGACTTCTGATTTCCTGAAGTCCTTCCTATTAACTTGCTTATGGGAAGCCAGTGAGAAATATTGGAATCATGATCATATGACCAGAGCGCACTACAATGTCATAAACATGATGTCAGCATTCCAGAAAAGTCCCATGCCAAACTCATGCATCTTTCAAAGTTCTTTTACTAGGATAGGTAAACTGGCACATCTGGGAAAATCCAAATCTGAGAGATCCCTCAGTAAATCAAAACCACCAAAACCACCCCAGACTCCTCTGCCGATCACATGCTCCAATCGCCAACTGTCCCATCTCGAGACATCACTCCGACCACTCCTTCTCCAGATGCAGGACTGGCCTGACCTTGACCGGCAGGAAGAATGTTATTATGTCTAATGGCAACCCCTCTACTAAATCTCCCCCTCCTACTTTCCCACACATGAGAAAGTAACAGCACGGAAGCTTCCGGCCTAGTATGGCTTCCAAAGCTGACACATGAGCCAGTTGCCAAATATCTGATCACAATCATGTGACCACGGTAAAACTGTAATGGCTCAAACACTGAAGACCTGTTACAATTGTAACTTTAAATGGTCACTGAATGAATGGTCATAACCTGAAGATGTTACATTATGTCAGGTCCTGTATGCAGAATTTTACACAACTTCCACCCCCTCTTGGAAGAAGACAAAAATTATCTATTTTTGCACAACATATATCCTATGTGGTGTTTTCAATTGTAATAACTCTCAGGCAGTAAGCACTACATGACCAGTTTGGTCCTACCAAGCTGGCAGGAATAGCCAACACTCCAGAAGATAGGCTCAAGATACAGAAAGATCTTGACAGACTTGAACATTGGGCACTATCTAACAAAATGAAATTCAATAGTGAAAAAAGTAAGGTTCTACAATTAGGCCAAAAAAATAAAATGCACAGGTACCAGATATGTGGTACCTTGCTCAATAGTAGTAACTGTGAGAGGGATCTTGGAGTCCTAGTGGACAACCATTTAGATATGAGCCAGCAGTGTGCAGCAGCTGCCAAAAAAGCCAACACAGTTCTGGGCTGCATAAACAGAGGGATAGAATCAAGTTCACATGAAGTGTTAATACCACTTTATAATGCCTTGGTAAGGCCACACTTGGAATATTGCATTCAGTTTTGGTTGCCACGATGTAAAAAGGATGTTGAAACTCTAGGAAGAGTGCAGAGAAGAGCAACAAAGATGATTAGGGGACTGAAGGCTAAAACATATGAAGAATGGTTTCAGGAACTCGGTGTGCCTAGTTTAATGAAAAGAAGGACTAGGGGAGACATGATAGCAGTGTTCCAATATCTCAGGGGTTGCCACAAAGAGGAGGGAGTCAAACTATTCTCCAAAGCACCTGAGGGTAGAACAAGAAGCAATGGGTGGAAACTAATAAGGAGAGAAGCAACCTAGAACTAAGGAGAAATTTCGTGACAGTTAGAACAATTAATAAGTGGGACAACTTGGCTGCACAAGTTGTAAATGCTCCAACACTGGAAATTTTTAAGAAAATGTTGGATAGCCATTTGTCTGAAATGGTGTAGGGTTTCCTGCCTGGGCAAGGGGTTGGACTAGAAGATCTCCAAGGTCCCTTCCAACTCTGATATTATTATTATTATTACTACTACTACTGCTACTACTGCTACTACTACTTCTACTTGGGGCTTCTTAGCCATAGATAGCCAGTAGCTAGATGTTGTTTTCTCAAAGACCTTAAGGCAGTGGTTCTCAACCTTTAAAGTGCTGCGACCCCTTTAATAAAATTCCCCATGAGGTGGCGACCCCAACCATAAAATTATTGTGCCTGAAGCCATATTGGCTAGCGATCTGAACCGCTTGCGATTGCCTTGAGGACGGAGGCATTAAAGCAGAGACTCCTCCCCTATTAAATTTGTCACGCCTGAAGCCAGATTAGGCTAGCGATTGGCAGTGATTGCAGCTGGCTTGAGAGGAAGACATCAGAACAAAGATTTCTCTCTTTTTTAATTCATTGCGCCTGAAGCCGAATTCGGCTAGCAATTTGAAGAGCCTGCAGCTGGCTTGTGGAGTCAACCATTGGAGCGCGATTCTTCGACTTGGAAGTATACTCCCATATTTCTGATGGTCTTAGGTGACCCCTGGCAAATCGTCATTCGACCCCCAACGGGGTCCCGACCCACAAGTTGAGAACGACTGCCTTAAGGGAACATAGGCTGTATATACCATTCTCAGAGATTCTATATATTCCTTGCCCCCATATCTAATATACCATATATATACTATATACTATAATAAGCTCAAACTGCCGAAGAAGCTGCTGATTCAGTTCTACAGAGGAATTATTGAGTCTGTCATTTGTTCCTCTATAACAGTCTGGTTCGGTTCTGCAACCCAACAAGAAAAACACAGACTTCAGAGGATAATTAGAACTGCAGAAAAAATAATTGCTACCAACCTGCCTTCCATTGAGGACCTGTATACTGCACGAATCAAGAAGAGGGCCGTGAAAATATTTACAGATCCCTCACATCCAGGACATAAACTGTTTCAACTCCTACCCTCAAAACGACATTATAGAGCACTGCACACCAGAACAACTAGACACAAGAACAGTTTTTTCCCGAAGGCCATCACTCTGCTAAACAAATAATTCCTTCAACACTGTCAAGCTATTTACTAAATCTGCACTACTATTAATCTTCTCATCGTTCCATCACCAATCTCTTTCCACTTATGACTGTATGACTGTAACTTTGTTGCTGGCAATCCTTATGATTTATATTGATATATTGACCATCAATTGTGTTGTAAATGTTGTACCTTGATGAACATATCTTTTCTTTTATGTACACTGAGAGCATATGCACCAAGACAAATTCCTTGTGTGTCCAATCACACTTGGCCAATAAAAAATTCTATTCTATTCTATTCTAGTCATCAAAATGCAATGGTCCATGACTTCCATTTATGGGACAGGGTTTGAATCCCATGGAATGACATCTTGCTAGCCATGTTAAGTCCCAGATAGGATGAAAACAGTCACATAATGCCTGCCTTCTACCAAGCTTATGTGCTAAATTTAGGATTTCTTTCTGACAAACCAGTAGATGGAATATTATATAGTACAATGCAGTTTCTATATGTCAGACGTAGATATGCTTCATACATTTTCCCATTATGGGTGATTGAGAAATTTGTTTGGTTTATCTTTGAGTCACATTTTTTAAAAAAAAATAATAATAAGGTGGACAAAAATGATCTTTTGGGGAGAATTTTTAAGAAAAAAAAGGCAGTATGAAAGAAAATACAAGCAAGGATACATCTGCCTTTAATTTGGATTTTTTTTAAAAAAAATATTTTATCTGAAGTTGGAATTCCATACATTAGGATGTTCTGAAATCATTCTATCCTCATATATGAGGCTCTTTCTGTCGCTAACCAAATGATACCATTGTGCAAAGGGGGAACAGTGAAATATCAACTATTTTAGTTTGGCTCCCACAGGAACAAACTCAAGGGACTTGAACAAATTAAAAGGCAATATTCCACCATAATGAAATATATTAGTATTAATTTAATAACAGAGATATGTGCAAGCATAAACACAAGACAATCAATTAGGAAAATATACAGTATGGCTCATCTTAAGATTGCTCATGGAAGAGAGGTTTTCAATTCCCACGTTCCTCATTCAACTTCTTGCCACTCTTGAAGTGCTTCCTCAGAAGTGCCCAACTCAACCATTTGCTTAAATGCAAGAAGGCATGCAATCAGGGCCAGGTTGGGGACCACAAAAGCTGATCCCATCCTTTATCATCCCCAGTTTCTCCATGTCCATCTGGAAGTTGTTGTAAAGATCCACATGTGCCTTCATCTTATCACAAATACACTTATTTGTGCAGCCTATGAACCTATTTTCATAGGGTTATGGATTGCTAGGAATCAAAGGAGGATATCTGTAGTTCAAGGTTGAATTGGGGAATTGTGGGTGTTCTCTGAGCTTGGCTATTTGTTTGCAGACATTTCATTACCCAGGTAGTACATCATCACTGTGAAAACACAAGTACTATGATTAATTAAATAGGGAAATATTCTTATTGTGAACTTCATTAAAGTCAGGATATTTTTTAGGTTGTAGTATGTTGAATAGTGAACAGATTATACCACGTCCTTTGCAATATAATTTCTTCAGAAGAGAAGAGAAGAGAAGAGAAGAGAAGAGAAGAGAAGAGAAGAGAAGAGAAGAGAAGAGAAGAGAAGAGAATTCTTTATTGACCAAGTGTGATTGGACACACAAGGAATTTGTCTTGGTGCATAAGCTACCGGTTTGTCAGAAAGAAATCCTAAATTTAGCACATAAGCTTGGTAGAAGGCAGGCATTATGTACATAAAAGAAAAGATACATTTGTCTAGACTCATAAGGTACAACACTTAATGATAGTCATAGGGAACAAATAAGCAATCAAATCATAAACAGTCAATATAAATCGTAAGGATACCAGCAACACGGTTACAGTCATACAGTCATAAGTGGGAGGAGATGGGTGATAGGAATGATGAGAAGACTAATAGTAATGCAGACTTAGTAACTAGTTTGACAGTGTTGAGGGAATTATTTGTTTAGCAAAATGATAACTCATTTTTTCTCAAATGATAGAGAAAGTCCTAAGCTCACATCATTTGAATATTAAAATTTGGCGCAAAGCAATATTTACATTTTTGAATTTTTATCTTTATTTGAGAGGAAGACAAATAAGGTGTGAGAATGGTTGCAAGGGAGAAGACATTTTTCCAAAGTATTTAAAGAGCTCTTACTTTTGTGAAATTTATTTCCCACTCATGGAACCACTGAATATGCCCACAGTGAAGACAAAATGCCATGTAGTTTGTTGTTGTTGTTATTGATGAAGATGATGAAGATGAAGATGAAGATGATGATGAAGAAGATGGTGGTGGTGGTAGTGATGATGCAAATGCATCTGCCACTCAACTTGGAATTCAACTGGGCAATTCTTTACCAGAATCTTAAGCAATCTCCTCTTTAAGGATGATATAATTAGGAATACAGTAATAATTTGAGGTCGTTCTAGATGTCTCCTTTCTTACATATTTATTAACTAATAATGAATTTTTTAAAAGTAATATTTTGAGTTCCTACAAACTAACTATCATCATCTTCACCATCACCATGCTACATCAGTATATAAACAGTTCTTTAGTCCATGACATCAGCATAAAACCAATGACCCAATTAAGAGTGGAGGTGTATCAACAAATTTAACCCCAACAGAGAATAATAAGGAAATGCAAAGTGGATTGATTATTGTACACAAAGAACTGGGTTAATAAACAAGTCAGTTCATAATGATATATTCAAAGAGTGTGAATCCTGCACATAATGACAGATGATTTTGTGGAACCATGTTCTAAGAAAGTATGTTCAGTGTACATCATATGAAGATTCCTATTAATAGAGAAGTTCTATGAGAATATGAATGGAATGATTATTTTTAATGAAATTCAGTTATATTCCAATAACATACTTGACATTTACTGTAAATGGTCTCATTTTTTCCTACTCCAATGGACTCAATATTTTGTTCACAAGCAATTTAAGAAGTTATTTGGCACCAGATTCTAATATGCTACTTTGAAGAACATGGTAGATGAATTACAATCACAATTAATGACATGTCAATATCTTTCTAAGAAAAATATTGATATCCAATTGGTAATCAAGCATTTACTAGATGGCATACCCATATTTCAGTGACTTTCATCCATCACCCTGGGCATTCAAATCCAGGAAAGTTTTGAAGATGAATCTTAAAGTCATGCCAAAAGCAAAAACAAAAAGGACACCAGATCTGTATTGAAATTATATTCATCACACCACTGCTCCGTAGTCTGCACTGGCTTCCTGTGGTCTTTCGGGTGCGCTTCAAGATTTTGGTTACCACCTTTAAAGCGCTCCATGGCTTAGGACCCAGGTACTTACGAGACCGCCTGCTGTTACCTTATGCCTCCCACCGACCCGTACGCTCTCACAGAGAGGGTCTCCTCAGGGTGCCGTCTGCCAAACAATGTCAGCTGGCGGCCCCCAGGAGTAGGGCCTTCTCTGTGGGAGCATCGACGCTCTGGAATGAACTCCCCCCTGGCCTACGTCAAGTGCCTGATCTTCGGACCTTCCGTCATGAGCTAAAAACATATTTATTTATTCAAGCGGGACTGGCATAATAGTTTGATTTAAATTGGGGTTTTATTAATATTTTTAAATTTTTTAAATTTAATTTTAACTATCAGCAGTTTTTGTAATTTTGCTACATTTTAATTCGTTTTAACTGTATATATCTTGTATTTTATTTCTGGCTGTACACCGCCCTGAGTCCTTCGGGAGAAGGGCGGTATAAAAATTTAATTAATTAAATAAATAAATATCTGTAGTTCAAGGTTGAATTGGGGAATTGTTGGTGTTCTCTGAGCTTGGCTATTTGTTTGCAGACATTTCATTACCCAGGTAGTACATCATCACTGTGAAAACACAAGTACTATGATTAATTAAATAGGGAAACATTCTTATTGTGAACTTCATTAAAGTCAGGATATTTTTTAGGTTGTAGTATGTTGAATAGTGAACAGATTATACCACGTCCTTTGCAATATAACTTCTTCAGAAGAGAAGAGAAGAGAAGAGAAGAGAAGAGAAGAGAAGAGAAGAGAAGAGAAGAGAAGAGAAGAGAAGAGAAGAGAAGAGAAGAGAAGAGAATTCTTTATTGACCAAGTATGATTGGACACACAAGGAATTTGTCTTGGTGCATAAGCTCTCAGTGTACATAAAAGAAAAGATACATTTGTCTAGACTCATAAGGTACAACACTTAATGATAGTCATAGGGAACAAATAAGCAATCAAATCATAAACAGTCAATATAAATCGTAAGGATACCAGCAACAAGGTTACAGTCATACAGTCATAAGTGGGAGGAGATGGGTGATAGGAACGATGAGAAGATTAATAGTAATGCAGAGTTAGTAACTAATTTGACAGTGTTGAGGGAATTATTTGTTTAGTAAAATGATAACTCATTTTTTCTCAAATGATAGAGGAAGTCCTAAGCTCACATCATTTGAATATTAAAATTTGGCACAAAGCAATATTTACATTTTTGAATTTTTATCTTTATTTGAGAGGAAGACAAATAAGGTGTGAGAATGGTTGCAAGGGAGAAGACATTTTTCCAAAGTATTTAAAGAGCTCTTACTTTTGTGAAATTTATTTCCCACTCATGGAACCACTGAATATGCCCACAGTGAAGACAAAATGCCATGTAGTTTGTTGTTGTTGTTATTGATGATGATGATGAAGATGAAGATGATGAAGAAGAAGATGATGGTGGTGGTAGTGGTGATGAAAATGCATCTGCCACTCAACTTGGAATTCAACTGGGCAATTCTTTACCAGAATCTTGAGCAATCTCCTCTTTAAGGATGATATAATTAGGAATATAGTAATAATTTGAGGTCGCTCTAGATGTCTCCTTTCTTACATATTTATTAACTAATAATGAATTTTTTGAAAGTAATATTTTGAGTTCCTACAAACTAACTATCATCATCTTCACCATCACCATGCTACATCAGTATATAAACAGTTCTTTAATCCATGACATCAGCATAAAACCAATGACCCAATTAAGAGTGGAGGTGTATCAACAAATTTAACCCCAACAGAGAATAATAAGGAAATGCAAAGTGGATTGATTATTGTACACAAAGAACTGGGTTAATAAACAAGCCAGTTCATAATGATATATTCAAAGAGTGTGAATCCTGCACATAATGACAGATGATTTTGTGGAATCATGTTCTAAGAAAGTATGTTCAGTGTACATCATATGAAGATTCCTATTAATAGAGAAGTTCTATGAGAATATGAATGGAATGATTATTTTTAATGAAATTCAGTTATATTCCAATAACATACTTGACATTTACTGTAAATGGTCTCATTTTTTCCTACTCCAATGGACTCAATATTTTGTTCACAAGCAATTTAAGAAGTTATTTGGCACCAGATTCTAATATGCTACTTTGAAGAACATGGTAGATGAATTACAATCACAATTAATGACATGTCAATATCTTTCTAAGAAAAATATTGATATCCAATTGGTAATCAAGCATTTACTAGATGGCATACCCATATTTCAGTGACTTTCATCCATCACCCTGGGCATTCAAATCCAGGAAAGTTTTGAAGATGAATCTTAAAGTCATGCCAAAAGCAAAAACAAAAAGGACACCAGATCTGTATTGAAATTATATTCACCACATATAAAGATACGCATATCACCTAAGTTTGTAGTATTAAATTTTTGCCAGACTATGGATGGGAAATTTAATGGCATCAATCATTCTGAGTATTTTGAACAGAATATTATTCCAGACTTGTAAAATAAAAGCTTATGTGCATGTCTGAATCATATCACCTCTGTTTGCATGATATGACTAAGGTATCCCTTCCCCCCAAAAAAAACCCTAGTTAACAAAACTATCCATATACAGCTAAATTAATCCAAAATTGACTACTAAGCATTCTGGTTTACTATGTCACTCAAACTTGAAATTGTTGTCAGTTTGGACAGACAGACAGACAGACATAAAACCAGCACTTTATTGCTAGACAACCTCACTTGTATAGCTAGGAAAGAATTGATTGTCATGCTTCACTTTTCTTAAATAACCAGATCCAAACATATGCCTCTCCATCTTTATAAAATAAATACATGCAAACTCTCTATACTTGTAAATAGTTTAGCACAGGGGTCTCCAACCTTGATAACTTTAGACAAGCTGGCTGAGGAACTCTGGGAGTTGAAGTCCACAAGTCTGAAAGTTGCCAAGATTGGAGACCCCTGGTTTAGCATGCTGGGGGTGGGGGAAATCCAATGCTGCTGCTTCTTATGCTTTTTACACACATACATGCATGTACACCCACTCACACGAAGGACAAGCTTGTGGGGGGCTGTTAGGCTTGAAAACCAATAATGCCTTCAGGATCAGAGTAAAACTGTTTTTTGGGAAAAAGCAGGTATATCTCCATCAGTTGCTTGCAAATTTCCTAGAAGCATAGAGCTGATTACTGTGGGAAGGAAAATGCTGGAATAAGATGGGCCTTTATTTAACTTACAATTTGTAACAGTTCTTTCTTGTTTGATTCATGTTCATATGTTTATGCTTACATGATACAAAATCAGCCACTTAACACTTTTTACTGCTAAAATTTTTGTTGTCATAACCTAAAACTGGGCAAAGCAGTACATGATACGAACTCAGCCACTTAACACTTTTTACTGCTAAAATTTTTGTTGTCATAACTTAAAACTGGGCAAAGCAGTGCATCACCGGGCAACATTTTTGAACCAAAATACTTCAAATGAGCTAATTTACAGAATGTATCCAAAATCCAGGCCCATGGCTTCTGAGGAAATGAAATTTGGGGATGTTGTAGCTACTTCAGTGCTACTGGCTGCTGCTGTGGGAATGTGATCTTCATTTTCATTTCTGACAGTTTCCCAGACACTCTCACAATCCCCCTCTCTCTCCTTCACCACCAGCAGCCTCTTACTCATCAGAAGGGAAAGGGAAGGAAGATTTCTAATGCTGCCTGCCGCATTCCCAAAAGGAAACTTAATGGGGAAGCTTACAGGAAGTCAGAAGTCACTCCTACTCCCACTTTTTTGCTCATCCTTGGTCAATCTGTTTCTCTTTTTAGGTAAGGAAATATCTCTGTAATGGTGACCCAATGGAGCATGGTTGTCTAGTTCACAGGCCCTTAACCCCCAGGGTTGTGGCCCAATACTGGGCTGTGGCCCATTCAGAACCAGTGTGTGGCAGCAGCAGGTGAACATGGATGCGCACAGGCAGCTCCACTTACACATGAAGTGGGTGAGCGCACACATGCAGCCCCATTTGTGTGAGTGGTAGGCGTGTGTGCCCACCACTTGCACATAACCATTCCCTCTCCCCCCACACTACCCGCACTCCTGATCTGCAAAGCCGGAAAGGTTAGGGATTGCTGGTCTACTTTAATAAATAAATGGAAGATCTGCTTTAACAGCATATATCACCTCCTTAAGAAACAACAGGAGATTGATCTATACTCTCGCACATGGACAAATCTTCAATATATTAAAAATGATGGCTTTAAATGTTATGGAATGGCTTATGATAATCAACCTTCAAATCTCATTTTTTCCGTATTTAACAAATACAATACTCTATTCATATATAGGACAAGATAGAATCCAACTTGTTTCAACTGAATGATGTTCAGGCAAATTTCTCTCAAGGAGGTAATAAGTATTAATGATGACAATCTGTACAGCTGCATTTGCTCCGAGCCTGGATTTTTCTCATTTCAAAAAGCAAAGATGAAAAAAAATATCACTGTACTTTTAATGAAAGATATTCATATTTGAAATGAACATTTTTGCCTTTGAGAAGAAAAATAATATATCTTTTTTTTTTTTTGTTTACATTTATACCCCGCCCTTCTCCGAAGACTCAGGGCGGCTTACAGTGTAAGATTTTATGATCTTCATCATAAAATGTTAATACATGTCTAGCTTTTATATTTCTCTAGATTGGAGGGTTCTTAATGATATACAGGGAAAAAAAGCAATGATATTTTACACAAACACACACTCACATAATCCCCAAGGTTTTTGCTTGCAAATATGATTATAACAATATTATAACATAACATAACATAACATAACATAACATAACATAACATAACATAACATAACATAACATAACATAACATAACATAACATAACATAACAACATAACTTAACATTTGTTGTTCTTAGTTGTGAAGTTGTGTCTGACCCATCGCGACCCCATGGACAATGTTCCTCCAGGCCTTCCTATTCACTACCATCTTCTGAAGTCCATTTAAGCTCACGCCTATTGCTTCAGTAACTCTGTCCAGCCACTTCATTCTCTGTCGCCCCCTTCTTCTTTTACCCTCAGTCTTTCCCAGCATTAGGCTCTTCTCCAGTGAGTTCTTCCTTCTCATTAGGTGGCCAAATATTTCAGTTTCATCTTCAGGATCTGGCCTTCTAAAGAGCAGTCAGGGTTGATCTCCTCTAGGATTGACTTGTTTGTTCGCCTTGCAGTCCAAGGGACTGCAGGAGTTTTCTCCAGCACCAGAGTTCAAAGGCCTCAATTCTTTGGTGCTCAGCCTTTCTTATGGTCCAACTTTCACTTAACATAACATAATACAATACAATACAGTAGATAATATAATAATATTGTAACATAACATAACATAATATAATACATATTATATAACATAACATAACATAACATAACATAACATAACATAACATAACATAACATAACATAACATAACATAACATAACATAACATAACATAACACATGTATTGTTACGTTACGTTACGTTATGTTATGTTATGAAGGGCCTCTGGTGGCTCAGACTGCTAAGACAGTATGTTATTAACACAGCTGCTTGCAATTACTGCAGGTTCAAGTCCCACCAGGCCCAAGGTTGACTCAGCCTTCCATCCTTTATAAGGTAGGTAAAATGAGGACCCAGATTGTTGGGGGGCAGTAAGTTGACTTTGTATATAATGTACAAATGGATGAAGACTATTGCTTAACATAGTGTAAGCCGCCCTGAGTCTTTGGAGAAGGGCGGGATATAAATGCAAATAAAATAAATAAATAAATAAATAAATGTTGTTATATTATGTTATGTTAGATTAGATTAGATTAGATTAGGTTTGGTTTGGTTATATTAATATATACTGAAACTAATCAAACTTCTTTTAAGAGAAGTGTTAGAAGAATTATGCTGCTAGAGAAAGCTCCTGTTTCTTGAAACAATGGGTTCTGTCTTGATATATGAATAAAGGCATTTATGGATGACTTCTATGTTTTGGAACCTTCCTATTGGCAAAACTATTTCCCTTTGTATTTTTCACCAGAGACTTTATTTCTGAAGTATGAAGAACTAATAGCCAATGAAATTTCTTCGGGACAATGTATTAGAGCAGACATAAGGAATGTGAAACTCTCTATAAGTTGTTCAATTAAAATTTAGAGATGGGAAATTGGAATTTAATGGAGGAGAAAGGGAGAGAATAATTTCTCTAAATTTATCCAGGGAGAGTGAAATTTTTCAGAAATATCTTAAGGACAGGATTTTCCCTTGGGAATGAGAGTGGCTATTGAAAAACTCCCAACAAGTGAAATTCCATTTTGGTGTCTTCCTTGGGGATTGATATGAAGCTTAGAAAACCAGGAAAGCTGTAGATCATGAGGAATAGACCTTTAAAATGAAATGCAATACCAAAAACATTAGTTTGATCTGAGGGTGTTATCAGAATGTCCAAGCAAAGCAACTTGAAGTCACAATGCAAGCTCCATCCTGTGTGTGTGTCTCTGTTTGTGTGTGTCTCTGTGTGTGTGCAATGCCATAAGTCACATATAAAAGAGATGGAGCTCATGAAACTCATTTCATCATTTGCAGACACACACACATGCACATATCCCTATAGACATCCATGCAGGATATTCATTCATTCATTTATTTATTTATTTATTTTGTCACAACAATATATGTAGGTATCATACAAAAAGATTATATAGTATATAAACACATATATGAGTAAATATAAGGAGGTATAAGCATATATATAGGAAGAAGAAAAGAAAAACAATAGGACAGGAACGGTAGGCACGTTTGTGCGCTTATGCACGCCCCTTATGGTCCTCTTAGGAATGGGGTGAGGTCAATAGTAGAAAGTTTTTGGTTAAAGCTTTTAGGATTATGGGAAGAGACCACAGAGTCAGGTAAAGTATTCCAAGCACTGATGATTCTGTTACAGAAGTCATATTTTCTGCAATCTAGATTAAAGCGGTTGACATTAAGTTTAAATCTATTAGTTGCTCTAGTATTATTGCAATTAAAGCTGAAGTAGTCTTTAACAGGAAGGACATTACAATAGATGATTCTGTGAGTTAAACTTAGGTCTTGTCAAGGCGACGGAGTTCCAAGTTTTCTAAGCCTAGGATTTCAAGTCTGGTGGGATAGGTATTTTATTGTTTTCAGAGGAATGGAGAACTCTTCTTGTAAAATATTTCTGAACACGCTCAATTGTATTGATGTCAGAGATGTGGTGAGGGTTCCAAACAGGTGAGCTGTATTCTAGAATTGGTCTAGCAAATGTTTTATATGCTCTGGTTAGTAGTGTGGTGTTTTGGAAAAGAAGCTATGCAAGATTAGGTTTACAACTCTTAGAGCTTTTTGCTATGTAGTTGCAGTGGGCTTTGGCACTTAGATCATTTGACATGAAAACTCCAAGGTCTTTAACGGGATGGGGGTCGTCTGTAAGGTAATGTCATCTAGTATGTACTTAGTTTTTGGGTTCTTTTTTCTTATATGTAAGACTGAGCATTTGCTGGTTGAAATTTGGAGCTGCCAATTTTTAGACCAAGCGGATAGATGATCAAGGTCGTTTTGAATGATAGAAGTATTGTCAGTGGTGGTAAATAGTTTGACATCATCAGCAAAGAGAACACAATTACTTGAGATGTGGTCACAAAGATCATTAATGTATAGTATAAAGAGCGTTGGTCCAAGGACGCTGCCTTGAGGAACGCCACTCTTGACAGGAACAGGATTTGATAAAGCATTGCCAATTTTGACCACTTGTTGTCTGTTAGACAGAAAAGCAGATATCCATTTGTGGAGGGGTCCAGAGATGCCATAGGATATTAGTTTTAGGAGAAGTTTATCATGTACTACTGAGTCAAAAGCTTTGCAGAAGTCTATGTAGATTGCATCTATTGATTTGCCTTGATCAAGATTTGAAGTCCATATGTTTTTGCAGTGGAGAAGTTGTAAGTTACATGATAATTTTTTCCTGAAACCAAATTGTTTGTTGGAGAGTAGGTTGTTAGTTTCTAAGTGTGAGGTAATGGATTGGTTGATGATAGATTCCATGACTTTGCAGTGACGCAGCAAAGGAAGATCGGTCTGTAGTTTTTGACTAAGCTGGGGTCTCCTTTTTTGAAGATGGGGATGACTGTGGCTAGTGACCAAAGTTTGGGAAGAGAACTGGTAGTGAAAGCTTTATCAAAGATAATACTTAGGGATTCTGCTATATTAATGGAAAGTTTTTTTAAGAAGTATGCACACAGTCCATCGGGTCCAATAGATAGCGATGGTTTTAAGTTATGAAGAGCTTTTCCAACGTTGTCTTCTGTGAAATCTATATGAGTTAAATCATCATAATCATTGCTGGTACGTTTGTGGAATGTCGGATATGTGTTATCGGAGTTAACAAAAACTGAGCCAAAGAAAATGTTGAAGAGGTTTGCTTTAACTGTTTCGTCATTGCATTCTTTGTTGTTAGAATCTTTTAGTGGTGGGATGGATCTTGAGTCTTTAAGTTTATTGTTAACAAAATTATAAAAGGCACGATTGGAATTTGTGCGCAGAAGGTTCTCTTCTTGCTTGGTGTGGTAATTTGTGCATTCAGTTTTTATTTGGTTGCATATGTTTCTGTAGCGGTTTTTGAAATTTGTAACATAGCCTTTTTTGTTTCTTTTCCAGAGGGATTTTTTTTATGATTGAAGCTTTTTTATTGATATGCGACCGGAACAATCCGGAACTGAACACACTCAAAACCATAGAAATTGTGGTAGATTTTAGGAGAAACCCTTCCATACTTCCACCTCTCACAATACTAGACAACACAGTATCAAAAGTAGAAACCTTCAAATTTCTAGGTTGTACCATATCGCAAGATCTAAAATGGACAGCTAACATCAAAAATGTCATCAAAAAAGCACAACAATGAATGTTCTTTCTGTGCCAACTCAGAAAGCTCAAACTGCCCAAAGAGCTGCTGATCCAGTTCTACAGAGGAATTATTGAGTCTGTGATCTGCACCTCTATAACTGTCTGGTTTGGTTCTGTAACCCAGCAAGACAGACACAGACTTCAGAGGATAATTAGAAGTGCAGAAAAAAACAGTTGCTACCAACCTCCCTTCCATTGAGGACCTGTATACTGCACGAATCAAAAAGAGGGCTGTGAAAATATTTACAGATCCCTCACATCCTGTTTCAATCCTACCCTCAAAACGACGCTATAGAACACTGCACACCAGGACAACTAGACACAAGGACAATTTTTTCCCAAGCTCCATCACTCTGCTAAACAAATAATTCCGTCAACATTGTCAAACGATTTACTAAGTCTGCACTATTATTAATCTTCTCATCGTTCCCTTCACCTATCTCCTTCCGCTTATGACTGTAACTTTGTTGCTTGTATCCTTACAATTTATACTGATATTGATTGTTTCCTGATTGCTTATTTGTAGCCTATGACTATCATTAAGTGTTGTATCATTAAGTGTTAAATTTGTACCCTATGACTATCATTAAGTGTTGTAAGTGTTGTACCTTGATGAATGTATCTTTTCTTATATGTACACTGACAGCATATGCACCAAGACAAATTCCTTGTGTGTCCAATCACACTTAGCCAATAAAATTCTATTCTATTCTATATAGTAATCATGTCATATACAATAAGAGTATTAATACAATAATATTATATGGGATAATAAGTTGCTAATACGATATTTCCAACATGCTTCCCCTCCCACTTGGTTTTATCAAAATTTTACCTTAGTTTTGTTTGTTTTGTTTTAAAAAAGAATATTATGAGTCATTGACTCATTGATTGGCTTAAGTGCAGCTCTTGGTGTGTGAGAGCATTTTGTGATCATATCTGGTTAGAAAAGGAACATAAGGAAAGCTCACTTTTTTCCTTATAGCAATTAAGTGTGTGCTGCGCGTCGTAATACTACACTGCCCTGCCATGGATTTGGTTTTCTGTACAAAGGAAGCGCGTCTTCAATTTAGAAAGGTTAAGAAACCATTAGCACTGATGGCTTATAGAACATAAACATTTGAGATGACTCATACTTTGTTTCTTCATGCCATTTAGGAATTAAGGATTCTTAATTGATGTAATGCACCACAAGTTCCAATGGTTCTCAGCGAGAAAAGCGCATAACTCTCCTGTAATTTGAGTACGCTATTCTAATTGATTAATTGAGTTTCCTTGTAAGAGAGAGTTTGGAGTTTGGGAATGCTATCCGTGTTCGATGAAATAATAAAAATGCTTGAACCTGCAATATAAAGTCGTAGTATCAATCCAGGGAGAAAGGGCAGAATGTTATAACTCAAATGGGAGACTGATTTTCTAGCAACAGGGCTTGTATTTCGCACTGAACAAATACTAAGAATAGAATAGAATAGAATAGAATTTTTATTGGCCAAGTGTGATTGGACACACAAGGAATTTGTCTTGGTGCATATGCTCTCAGTGTACATAAAAGAAAAGATACGTTCATCAAGGTACAACATTTACAACACAATTGATGATCAATATATCAATATAAATCATAAGGATTGCCAGCAACAAGTTATAGTCATACAGTCATAAGTGGAAAGAGATTGGTGATGGGAACTATGAAACGATTAATAGTAGTGCAGATTCAGTAAATAGTCTGACAGTGTTGAGGGAATTATTTGTTTAGCAGAGTGATGGCCTTCGGGAAAAAACTGTTCTTGTGTCTAGTTGTTCTGGTGTGCAGTGCTCTATAGTGTTGTTTTGAGGGTAGGAGTTGAAACAGTTTATGTCCAGGATGCGAGTGATCTGCAAATATTTTCACGGCCCTCTTCTTGATTCGTGCAGTATACAGGTCCTCAATGGAAGGCAAGTTGGTAGCAATTATTTTTTCTGCAGTTCTAATTATCCTCTGAAGTCTGTGTTTTTCTTGTTGGGTTGCAGAACCGATGGTGGAGTGGAGAAGATTACATTAAAACTGAGCATTTATTTCCAATACAGATAGTCCTCGACGTATGGCCACAAACTGAACCCAAAATTTCCATTGCTAAGCGAGTTAAGTGAGTTTTGCCCTATCTTACAACCTTTATTGCCATTGCTGTTAAGTGAATCATTGCTGTTAAGTGAGTAACAAGGTTGTTAAATAGAGTCTGTCTTCCCCATTGACTTTGCTTGTCAGAAGGTGACGGAAGATGATCACATTGCTAGCCTCTGAATTGTGATCACAAGATCATGCAGATGCTGCAATGCAGTGGTGGGTTGCCACCGGTTCACCCTGGATCAGGCAAACTGGTAGCAGCGGCAGCGAGGGGCTCCGCCCACTTGCCCGAATGCCTATGCGCATGTGCAGAAGCTTCGTACGTGCACGTGAGTGCGCATACGTCTGCAAGCGAACTAGTAGCAACCAAAATTGAAACCCGCTACTGCTGCAATGGTCATAAGTGTGAAAACTGGTCATGAATCACTTTTTTCAGGGTTGTAACTTTGAACAGTCACTAAACAAATGCTTGTAAGTCAAGAAGTATCTGTATGCAGATCTAGTCCATCTGCTCCCAAAAACCTAAGCAGGGATTAAACTTCATTGGTATATGAAGAGTGGAGAGACTTCCAGAAATTCCAAATCTGTAGAACATGAAGAGAACATCCAAAATACCTTGAACCGCCTTATGATTGCTTCTCAGATTTTAGGAGCTGAACTTAATTTAATAGAAGAGGGAAGACTATACTTGCATTTGGGATAATGTTTTTTTTAAAAAAATGCCTTCCTGTCTGATATTGAATGAAATAATCAGCAGAATGCAATACGCTGCTTTCTCCCTGAACATTTTAGGAGGAAGAATATAAAGGCATATGAATTTAAACAGGGAATTTTCTAAGCAGGCATCCAGCACTGTTTTTTGTAAAAATAGCATTTAGCAGCAAGATCTCTCCCAATGCTAATGTTGATGATGTTCCCTAGTTTGGGTAATGAAAGGTCTGCAAGAAAACAACCAAACTCAGAGAATACCAAGGAGCACTTATTTCTGGGGGTATAAAAATTGGAGCCACAGAATTGGACTATAAATTAAGTAATAACGTCATAATATGGTGGATTCTATGCTAGTTAAAAAAAGCAGAGCTACAGCATCTATCTATCTATCTATCTATCTATCTATCTATCTATCTATCTATCTATCTATCTATCTATCTATCTATCTTAGGGGTCTCAAACTCAATTTCATTGGGGGCCGCATCAGGGTTGTGTTTGACCTTGGAGGCCAGGGTGGGTGTGGCCAGCTTGACATCATTCATGTCAGGAGCACCTGTGATGGCCCGAGCACTCTGCCAGTGAAAACGGGCTCCTGAGTTCTGTTTTTGGCTGGGATGGCCTCCTGCAACCTTCTGCCAGGGAAAATGTGGCCCACCCAGGCTCTGTTTTTGTGGCAGAAGGCTGCAGGAGGCCATTGCAGGTGAAAATGGAGCTCAGGCGGGCCATGTACACTCTCCTGAACTCAGTTTTTACTGACAGAGGCACTGCAGGCCAGTTCTTCGCTGTTTCCAGGGTGGCCCGGCAGGCCAGATCTAAGCACCTGTGAGCCAGATTTGGTCCCTGGGCCTTGAGTTTGACATCCCTGATCTATCTATCTATCTATCTATCTATCTATCTATCTATCTATCTATCTATCTATCTATCTATCTATCTATCTACATACCTACCTACCTACCTGATATTTTTTTTTTGCATTTATATCCCGCCCTTCTTCGAAGACTCAGGGCGGCTTACACTATGTTAGCAATAGTCTTCATCCTATTTGTATATTTATATACAAAGTCAGCTTATTGCCCCCAACAATCTGGGTCCTCATTTTACCTACCTTATGAAGGATGGAAGGCTGAGTCAACCTTGGGCCTGGTGGGACTAGAACCTGCAGTAATTGCAAGCAGCTGTGTTAATAACAGACTGTCTTACCAGTCTGAGCCACAGAGGCCCCTAAAAATAACAATATCAACTTAATAAAATATCAACTTAAAATAACAATCCAAGTTAAATTAGGTACCGTCCATTGTGCAACATGTGCCAAATGATTTTTTCCTCTTCCATCATAATAACAATTACAATGTTGCCAAAATGTTTAAGTAGACCTGGGGAGGGGGTCTACATTCTTTCAATACGTATTTTGTTTTCCTGCTGCAATTTCCATTTTTCCTCTTTCTCTGACTGATAACCTAGTGTTCTAAAATCATATAATGCCAGTGTGAACTTTTTTCTGTGGCATGATATAAGATATTCATAGCACTATGTGCATTTTAGTCAGATCTGCTCATAATTTGTATCATCCAGTCCGTTAAAGGGGCCACACTTGATTTCAGTCATAGTTCAAGGCTGTCCTGAAATAATCACAAAACAATACTTTGAAATTAAAGGGTTTTTAAAAAAAAATGTATGGCAATGTCATGGCATTTTATAATTGAGACCTCTAGTTCACATAGCTATATCAGAATCCATAAGAAATGATGGGGACAGGAGAGAAGAATTGTGTTTTGACAGACACAACAGCATGAGATGTACAAGCAAGATTGTATGAAGTCAGTCATGTAGAAAGTTATCGGATGTTCCAGTTTGTGCCTCCATGAAATTGGCACAAATCATCTGGATTTGACTTTGGGAAGGTGGTTAGAAGAAACACAAGAGAGAGCAAACAAGGAGGTAATGGCCACTCAATGACTTAACCTATGTCATAGGGCAAACGTAGATGTCAACAAAGAATCAAATAAAGATGAATGGACTTCTCATGCGACAGTGCAATGCCTCATTGGGCTCAATTTAATTAAACAGAGAAACTGCTCATATGGAAAGATTAATAGGGCAGAGGCCATATAGTAAACCAGGGCAAAAGTAACACCATGTATAGATAGTATCGGACTCCAGCCATGACATGATATTACTTTTAAAAAGGCTAAAGAAGCCAACATGGGGAACATAAAGCCAGGTCCTTATTCGAAAGAAAGTCCTTGAATTTTTGCTATTTGTGATCTGATTTAACTAAGTCACTCTCAGCAAATGAGTTAGGTAGTAAGATTTTCCTTGATCCCATAGCAGTTAGAGTAAATATTTGCCCCTCCCCCCCCTCTCTCCTTCCTTCCTTCCTTCCTTCCTTCCTTCCTTCCTTCCTTCCTTCCTTCCTTCCTTCCTTCCTTCCTTCCTTCCCTCCCTCCCTCCCTTCCCACCCTCCCTCCCTCTACCTTATTATACTTCAATGCTTCAGCTCATGTGAAACCTTATCTGATTTGTTGCCTTTGATATATTGGAATTGCATCTCAAAATATATAGCCGCCATGGCTACTGGTCATACCTCTTTTAAATTTTTGGAGTTGTAGCATTCTCATCACATCAGTAAAGCTGATTTAGAACCAATCCGATACAACTACAGCTCTTATGATTCTGCATAACATACTGCAGCCTAAAATATTGGATAGGAAGAGCCACAGCTTTATTAAAAGCAAGCTATTTAACATAAAAATTTGATAGTTAAAGAGTTTTCCTCATTTTTTATTTGGAACTCTGTTCTAAATAAATATCCCAGTGTCATTGAAATAAAAAGATAAACATGCTAAAAATCAGAAATATGTAGGTGTTTGCATTGCTAAATAGAACCCAAAGGAAATTAACTCTTACCCATGTTATTGTTATTGACCATCTACAATCTTATCTAACTCCTTAACTGGCTCATAGATCTGTTCACAGCTTAAGAGTTGATTCTAATTAAAATAAAATATCACTAAGCTAACTTCATCTATCCGTAATGAACTTCATAAATATATTCATATCATTTAAGTGTTGTATCATTAAGTATTAAATTTGTACCCTATGACTATCATTAAGTGTTGTAAGTGTTGTACCTTGATGAAGGTATCTTTTCTTTTATGTACATTGAGAGCATCTGCACCAAGACAAATTCTTTGTGTGCCCAATCACACCTAGCCAATAAAAAATTCTATTCTATTTTATTCTATTCTAAATATAGCCATAAACCGAGGATCTCCAAACTTGGCAACTTTAGGACTTGTGGACTTCAGCTCCCAGAATTCTTCAGCTGGTGTTTTATTTGAATTAAATAATGGACAAGAATGTTCTTTTAGTTAAAATAAACATTGTCTAGATTTAAAAAAAAATCATTACCGAGCAAAATAATCTATTAATATTCACTTCCCAGAATGTTGAGGGAGAGATGGGCGGTTAAGAAGTGAGAATTTTTATTTATTTATTTATTTATTTATTTATTTATTTATTTATTTATTTATTTATTTATTTATTTATTTATTTATTTTTAGTCAAAGGTTGGCATTATGGATGCTTTAATTTGAATACCTGCACTGAGCAGGGAGTTCACAGCTTTTAATATAAATTGGGGTGACAACTTTAAACTGGAGATTGGAGCTCAAGACCTCAAAGAGATTGAGTTATGCGAGTATATTCATTCCTTTGGAGATCTATGATCAAAATACTTCCAAATAATTCAGTCCGCTTATTCCATCTTGTGTTAAATGGTTAAGGGTGGTTCTTTTTCCAACATACTATATAAACTGTATGTACAGACAGACAGATAGATATGAAGGAGCATTGCACATATATCTGCACTCATCATTTTAGACTTCATGGTAACAAAGGTAAATATTATATATTATCTCTATTACATATGCAAGAATAAGAGTTTTAGCCAAGCTCTTACTTGATTCATAATAACAACTGATCCTAGTTGTTATTATGAATATTTTCCCTGCAGGGGAAAAAAAACCCAAACACCATACTATGATAAAGCAGCTAAACAAATGTTAAAGCTCAGCTACTGGTTCTGAAACAAACCAGAATTGTATTTCTTGGTGTGTCTGTTTGTGTGAGAAAATAGAAAGCTCCCCCAATGCCTCTTCCCGTGATAGTGACTATTTTCTAACAGCCTCAAGTGTTTAACATATTGAAACAGTTCATCTTCCTCCAATGAACTTTAATAACTCTGCCAGGTAAGACAATATGCTCCATACTTCTTCATATTGTCTGATCCTCTCAACATATCTATACTGATCTCCTCATCTGGTCAACTTTACAGCTTCGGTGTTTAGAGACCATGAGCACAGTTATTACCATCATCAATAACCTGTCCCACGTTCTCCTTTTCATTTCTAATGCTTTCCCTTTTCCCCCTTCAAAATCTAATAATAGCTCTTTGCCATGATCACTGATCAATACGGGCGGGGAGGGGGGGGACACCTGTTCACTCCACATGCCGTGCTAAAGGAACATGACAAAGGGACAAATATTGTCCTTATCGGCCCCCACAACGATTGTAAATAAGAAGTGAATCTTGCAACATATCCTGTGGGGTAGGTTTGGCAGAAAGCGACAGATAGCTTTCGAGACCCAAAACTAATTTCTCTCTATCCCCTTTGCTTCAGGTATGATTGTTGGAAACATTAATAAACACAAAGATGTGTTGGCTTTTGCAACAGAAGGCTGCAGTAGCAAAGACCCAGTCCTGAGAAATGGAGACAGTCATGAAAACCGAGGGATCTCATATTGATTCCAAAGCTTCAGGGAAACCTAAATAATGGATTGCATTTAAACACAAAAATAGAACTTTTGCTGCATTCAGACAGGTATCCGTGTTCTATATAGATTCACATTCACAGAATTTACCTCAGTCCTCCATCCATGTTATATCCATGGATACAACTGCCTATAGTGTATGAGCCTAAGTCTTGTTATCTGTAGGCTACTTTAGTAAATTTAGATGGAAGCAATTTTGGATCATTGGAAAAGGGGACAGGGATTTGACTTCCAAGTATGATGGAATTTTCTAAGAATTTAGGATGGAGTTCCAATGTCACCAACACGAATGGTCAGATTTCTTAATTGGGAACCTTGATATAGGACAACATGTAAGTATTTGTGTCAAAATGCCAAGAATGAGAACATAAGACACATGTGATCAAGACTTAGCTCATGGGGCATACTCGAACAACATTTATCCACCATTGGATACCACTACATTCAGGAGCTTAACTACTTTTCCTTACTATGAGATTGATCAGTCAAGTAGATTGTTGGGAAAGTACTGCTGTTTCATAACAGAACAGAACAGAGATCTTGTGGAATCACAGATCTATAACTCAACTATGGACAACTATGGCAACTTTACCACCTTCAACTCCCAGAATTCCTGAGCCAGCCATGTGAATTCTGGGAATTGAAGTCCAAAGGTCCACAGTTGCCATAGTTGCCCTGCCCATGCCTGATTTAACTAATACTTCCCTCTCCCATCCTGATGCTGTTGAAATTGCTGGGTATGAGAAGGATTTTCCGCAGAAATCTCATTAGAAATTTTGTGAGTCAGCAATATTCTGCATTGATAGCAAGGTACAAATTTTCCTTCTGGGGTAAAAGTCAGGATCAAGGTGGTGATTTCAATTTTTAAAGACCTTTTCTCTCTTTGTTGGGCCGAAAAGGGATTTCTCTGCAGAGAGAGTACCTTTTATAGGTAGTCCTTGACTTTCAACAGTTCACTTAGTGACCATTCAAAGTTACAATGGCACTGAAAAAAGTGACTTATGATCATTTTTCACACTTATGACCATTGCAGCATCCCATGGTCATGGGATGAAAATTTGGATGCTTGGCAACTGGTTCATATTTATGACAGTAGCATTGTACCAGGATCAGCTGATCAACATTTGCAATCTTCTGACAAGCAAAATCAGCAGGGAAGCCAAATTCACTTAACAATGGTTAAGTTGCAACTTAAGTTAGCAACTTAACAACTGCAATAATTCACTTAACAATTGTGGCAAGAAGAATTGTAAAATTTGAGCAAAACTCACGTCTTACTTAGCAACAGAAATTGGAGAGCCACTACGAACATCTGTGGAAGGTACATGTAATCAATGCAATTGCATGCTGTAATTGGAGCTCAAGAGGATATACATTTCTGGTATAAAAGTGCATTGTAATATATGATTTATTGTTTTTCTTTATGCTCAGTCAGGTGGCACATCAGCTGCAGTTTCTATTTGTTTTTCATGCCTCTTATAGTTTCCCTTCCTGAAATACAGGTAAGTAGAATCTTACCACCACCACCCAATTAAGGGAAAAGATGGGTGATATTTCCAGGTGGAACCAGCCAGGAAAGAACCCTATACACAATATAGTTCCTGGTTCTGCATCAGAGGTGGGTTCTTACCGGTTTGCCCTGGATCAGGTGAACCTGTAGCGGTGGCAGCGGGAGGCTCCACCCACCCTCCCGGATGCTTCTGCACATACGCTGAAGCTTCTGCAGATGCGTAGAAGTGTTGTGCACGAGTGTGAGTGTGTGCACACCCACGAGTGAACCAGTAGCGACGGGGTTTGAAGCCCGCCCCTTTTCTGCATATCTGTAATTTGGCACTTTGAAACAAAGATTAGTCTAAGCAAGAAATAGAACAATTTAAAAATGGCATTTCCCTAAAAGGCAATCCTTGAAGAAAATAAGCACAACAATTCAAGACAAATAGGGCCAAGCTAAAACTTCAAGAGACTCATCAGGTAGCAGAAATGATAAATACTCATTTATGCTGCAGCAATAGGAATATGGGCCGTCTTCTGCAAACAACTTTTCACTTGTGCAACTTGTCAAACCTGGTCTATTAATGAAGCTCATTAAAGAGAACATTGGCAAGATGCATGCATTTAAAAGATCCATGGGCTAGGAAGTCCAGTCCATCATTCCTAGTGAAATGGATGGAAGTTGATTGCCCCGTATAATTTATCAGCAAAAAGCACCACTCAGAATGGAAGTGGAAAAACATGACGTCAGCCACATGATCCAGTTTCTTTTTGTTAGGATTTCATTTATTTAGAATGTCGTTTTAGTTAAAGGCAAGTTTAATATTCTTTGATTCCTCCTTACCTTGATGAAGGTATCTTTTCTTTTATGTACATTGAGAGCATCTGCACCAAGACAAATTCCTTGTGTGCCTATCACACCTAGCCAATAAAAATTCTATTCTATTTTATTCTATTCTAAATATAGCCATAAACCGAGGATCTCCAAACTTGGCAACTTTAGGACTTGTGGACTTCAGCTCCCGGAATTCTTCAGCTGGTGTTTTATTTGATTTAAAAAATCGACAAGAATGTTCATTTAGTTAAAATAAACAATGTCTAGATATAAAAAAAAAATCATTACCGAGCAAAATAATCTATTAATATTCACTTCCCAGAATGTTGAGGGAGAGATGGGCGGTTAAGAAGTGAGAATTTTTATTTATTTATTTATTTATTTATTTATTTATTTATTTATTTATTTATTTATTTATTTATTTATTTATTTATTTATTTATTTATTTTTAGTCAAAGGTTGGCATTATGGATGCTTTAATTTGAATATCTGCACTGAGCAGGGAGTTCACAGCTTTTAATATAAATTGGGGTGACAACTTTAAACTGGAGATTGGAGCTCAAGACCTCAAAGAGATTGAGTTATGCGAGTATATTCATTCCTTTGGAGATCTATGATCAAAATACTTCCAAATAATTCAGTCCGCTTATTCCATCTTGTGTTAAATGGTTAAGGGTGGTTCTTTTTCCAACATACTATATAAACTGTATGTACAGACAGACAGATAGATATGAAGGAGCATTGCACATATATCTGCACTCATCATTTTAGACTTCATGGTAACAAAGGTAAATATTATATATTATCTCTATTACATATGCAAGAATAAGAGTTTTAGCCAAGCTCTTACTTGATTCATAATAACAACTGATCCTAGTTGTTATTATGAATATTTTCCTACAGGGAAAAAACCCAAACACCATACTATGATAAAGCAGCTAAACAAATGTTAAAGCTCAGCTACTGGTTCTGAAACAAACCAGAATTGTATTTCTTGGTGTGTCTGTTTGTGTGAGAAAATAGAAAGCTCTCCCAATGCCTCTTCCCGTGATAGTGACTATTTTCTAACAGCCTCAAGTGTTTAACATATTGAAACAGTTCATCTTCCTCCAATGAACTTTAATAACTCTGCCAGGTAAGACAATATGCTCCATACTTCTTCATATTGTCTGATCCTCTCAACATATCTATACTGATCTCCTCATCTGGTCAACTTTACAGCTTCGGTGTTTAGAGACCATGAGCACAGTTATTACCATCATCAATAACCTGTCCCACGTTCTCCTTTTCATTTCTAATGCTTTCCCTTTTCCCCCTTCAAAATCTAATAATAGCTCTTTGCCATGATCACTGATCAATACGGGCGGGGAGGGGGACACCTGTTCACTCCACATGCCGTGCTAAAGGAACATGACAAAGGGACAAATATTGTCCTTATCGGCCCCACAACGATTGTAAATAAGAAGTGAATCTTGCAACATATCCTGTGGGGTAGGTTTGGCAGAAAGCGACAGATAGCTTTCGAGACCCAAAACTAATTTCTCTCTATCCCCTTTGCTTCAGGTATGATTGTTGGAAACATTAATAAACACAAAGATGTGTTGGCTTTTGCAACAGAAGGCTGCAGTAGCAAAGACCCAGTCCTGAGAAATGGAGACAGTCATGAAAACCGAGGGATCTCATATTGATTCCAAAGCTTCAGGGAAACCTAAATAATGGATTGCATTTAAACACAAAAATAGAACTTTTGCTGCATTCAGACAGGTATCCGTGTTCTATATAGATTCACATTCACAGAATTTACCTCAGTCCTCCATCCATGTTATATCCATGGATACAACTGCCTATAGTGTATGAGCCTAAGTCTTGTTATCTGTAGGCTACTTTAGTAAATTTAGATGGAAGCAATTTTGGATCATTGGAAAAGGGGACAGGGATTTGACTTCCAAGTATGATGGAATTTTCTAAGAATTTAGGATGGAGTTCCAATGTCACCAACACGAATGGTCAGATTTCTTAATTGGGAACCTTGATATAGGACAACATGTAAGTATTTGTGTCAAAATGCCAAGAATGAGAACATAAGACACATGTGATCAAGACTTAGCTCATGGGGCATACTCGAACAACATTTATCCACCATTGGATACCACTACATTCAGGAGCTTAACTACTTTTCCTTACTATGAGATTGATCAGTCAAGTAGGTTGTTGGGAAAGTACTGCTGTTTCATAACAGAACAGAACAGAGACCTTGTGGAATCACAGATCTATAACTCAACTATGGACAACTATGGCAACTTTACCACCTTCAACTCCCAGAATTCCTGAGCCAGCCATGTGAATTCTGGGAATTGAAGTCCAAAGGTCCACAGTTGCCATAGTTGCCCTGCCCATGCCTGATTTAACTAATACTTCCCTCTCCCATCCTGATGCTGTTGAAATTGCTGGGTATGAGAAGGATTTTCCGCAGAAATCTCATTAGAAATTTTGTGAGTCCACAATATTCTGCATTGATAGCAAGGTACAAATTTTCCTTCTGGGGTAAAAGTCAGGATCAAGGTGGTGCTTTCAATTTTTAAAGACCTTTTCTCTCTTTGTTGGGCCGAAAAGGGATTTCTCTGCAGAGAGAGTACCTTTTATAGGTAGTCCTTGACTTTCAACAGTTCACTTAGTGACCATTCAAAGTTACAATGGCACTGAAAAAAGTGACTTATGATCATTTTTCACACTTATGACCATTGCAGCATCCCATGGTGATGGGATGAAAATTTGGATGCTTGGCAACTGGTTCATATTTATGACAGTAGCATTGTCCCAGGATCAGCTGATCAACATTTGCAATCTTCTGACAAGCAAAATCAGCAGGGAAGCCAAATTCACTTAACAATGGTTAAGTTGCAACTTAAGTTAGCAACTTAACAACTGCAATAATTCACTTAACAATTGTGGCAAGAAGAATTGTAAAATTTGAGCAAAACTCACGTCTTACTTAGCAACAGAAATTGGAGAGCCACTACGAACATCTGTGGAAGGTACATGTAATCAATGCAATTGCATGCTGTAATTGGAGCTCAAGAGGATATACATTTCTGGTATAAAAGTGCATTGTAATATATGATTTATTGTTTTTCTTTATGCTCAGTCAGGTGGCACATCAGCTGCAGTTTCTATTTGTTTTTCATGCCTCTTATAGTTTCCCTTCCTGAAATACAGGTAAGTAGAATCTTACCACCACCACCCAATTAAGGGAAAAGATGGGTGATATTTCCAGGTGGAACCAGCCAGGAAAGAACCCTATACACAATATAGTTCCTGGTTCTGCATCAGAGGTGGGTTCTTACCGGTTTGCCCTGGATCAGGTGAACCTGTAGCGGCGGCAGCGGGAGGCTCCACTCACCCTCCCGGATGCTTCTGCACATACGCTGAAGCTTCTGCAGATGCGTAGAAGTGTTGTGCAGTGTGAGTGTGCACACCACGAGTGAACCAGTAGCGACGGGGTTTGAAGCCCGCCCCTTTTCTGCATATCTGTAATTTGGCACTTTGAAACAAAGATTAGTCTAAGCAAGAAATAGAACAATTTAAAATGGCATTTCCTAAAGGCAATCCTTGAAGAAAATAAGCACAACAATTCAAGACAAATAGGGCCAAGCTAAAACTTCAACAGACTCATCAGGTAGCAGAAATGATAAATACTCATTTATGCTGCAGCAATAGGAATATGGGCCGTCTTCTGCAAACAACTTTTCACTTGTGCAACTTGTCAAACCTGGTCTATTAATGAAGCTCATTAAAGAGAACATTGGCAAGATGCATGCATTTAAAAGATCCATGGGCTAGGAAGTCCAGTCCATCATTCCTAGTGAAATGGATGGAAGTTGATTGCCCCGTATAATTTATCAGCAAAAAGCACCACTCAGAATGGAAGTGGAAAAAGATGACGTCAGCCACATGATCCAGTTTCTTTTTGTTAGGATTTCATTTATTTAGAATGTCGTTTTAGTTAAAGGCAAGTTTAATATTCTTTGATTCCTCCTTACCTTGATGACTTGATGATAGTGCTTACTAAGTTCTTATATATCTGGGATTAGTTTCTTATATTGGGGAACCTTGAGAATATAGTCATCTTCTCCACATTTAGCTCCTGGGTTTTTCATTGTCTATGACCAGTCTCACCTTTGAAGCTCATCCTTGTTAGAATTGAGACAAATCTGAAATTGTCTATGGAGATTCTCAATCATCCAGGTCATGGTTGTCCCAAAGGTGCTTTTTCAAAATGAAACATTTTTCAAACATTTTTCATTATTTATTTATTTATTTATTTATTTATTTATTTATTTATTTATTTATTTAGTCATAACAATATATGTAGGTATCATACAAAAAGATTATATAATATATAAACACATATATGGGTAAATATAAGGAGGTATAAGTATATATGTATATAGGAAGAAGAAAAGAAAAACAATAGGATAGGAATGGTAGGCACGTTTGTGCGCTTATGCACGCCCCTTATGGTCCTCTTAGGAATGGGGTGAGGTCAATAGTAGACAGTTTTTGGTTGAAGATTTTAGGATTATGGGAAGAGACCACAGAGTCAGGTAAAGTATTCCAAGCACTGATGATTCTGTTACAGAAGTCATATTTTCTGCAATCTAGATTAAAGCGGTTGACATTAAGTTTAAATCTATTGGTTGCTCTAGTATTATTGCAATTGAAGCTGAAGTAGTCTTTAACAGGAAGGACATTACAATAGATGATTCTGTTACAGAAGTCATATTTTCTGCAATCTAGATTAAAGCGGTTGACATTAAGTTTAAATCTATTAGTTGCTCTAGTATTATTGCAATTAAAGCTGAAGTAGTCTTTAACAGGAAGGACATTACAATAGATGATTCTGTTACAGAAGTCATATTTTCTGCAATCTAGATTAAAGCGGTTGACATTAAGTTTAAATCTATTGGTTGCTCTAGTATTATTGCAATTGAAGCTGAAGTAGTCTTTAACAGGAAGGACATTACAATAGATGATTCTGTTACAGAAGTCATATTTTCTGCAATCTAGATTAAAGCGGTTGACATTAAGTTTAAATCTATTGGTTGCTCTAGTATTATTGCAATTGAAGCTGAAGTAGTCTTTAACAGGAAGGACATTACAATAGATGATTCTGTTACAGAAGTCATATTTTCTGCAATCTAGATTAAAGCGGTTGACATTAAGTTTAACCAATCTATTGGTTGCTCTACTATTATTGCAATTGAAGCTGAAGTAGTCTTTAACAGGAAGGACATTACAATAGATGATTCTGTTACAGAAGTCATATTTTCTGCAATCTAGATTAAAGCGGTTGACATTAAGTTTAAATCTATTGGTTGCTCTAGTATTATTGCAATTAAAGCTGAAGTAGTCTTTAACAGGAAGGACATTACAATAGATGATTCTGTTACAGAAGTCATATTTTCTGCAATCTAGATTAAAGCGGTTGACATTAAGTTTAAATCTATTGGTTGCTCTAGTATTATTGCAATTGAAGCTGAAGTAGTCTTTAACAGGAAGGACATTACAATAGATGATTCTGTTACAGAAGTCATATTTTCTGCAATCTAGATTAAAGCGGTTGACATTAAGTTTAAATCTATTGGTTGCTCTAGTATTATTGCAATTAAAGCTGAAGTAGTCTTTAACAGGAAGGACATTACAATAGATGATTCTGTTACAGAAGTCATATTTTCTGCAATCTAGATTAAAGCGGTTGACATTAAGTTTAAATCTATTGGTTGCTCTAGTATTATTGCAATTAAAGCTGAAGTAGTCTTTAACAGGAAGGACATTACAATAGATGATTCTGTTACAGAAGTCATATTTTCTGCAATCTAGATTAAAGCGGTTGACATTAAGTTTAAATCTATTGGTTGCTCTAGTATTATTGCAATTAAAGCTGAAGTAGTCTTTAACAGGAAGGACATTACAATAGATGATTCTGTTACAGAAGTCATATTTTCTGCAATCTAGATTAAAGCGGTTGACATTAAGTTTAAATCTATTGGTTGCTCTAGTATTATTGCAATTAAAGCTGAAGTAGTCTTTAACAGGAAGGACTTTACAATAGATGATTCTGTTACAGAAGTCATATTTTCTGCAATCTAGATTAGAGTGGTTGACATTAAGTTTAAATCTATTAGTTGCTCTAGTATTATTGCAATTAAAGCTGAAGTAGTCTTTAACAGGAAGGACATTACAATAGATGATTCTATGAGTTAAACTTAGGTATTGTCGAAGGCGACGGAGTTCCAAGTTTTCTAAGCCTAGGATTTCAAGTCTGGTGGGATAAGGTATTTTGTTGTTTACAGAGGAATGGAGAACAATTCTTGTAAAATATTTCTGGACACGTTCAATTGTATTGATGTCAGAGATGTGATGAGGGTTCCAAACAGGCGAGCTGTATTCTAGAATTGGTTTAGCAAATGTTTTATATGCTCTGGTTAGTAGTGTGGTGTTTCTGGAAAAGAAAAACAATAGGACAGGAACAGGATTTGATAAAGCATTGCCAATTTTGACCACTTGTTGTCTGTTAGACAGAAAAGTAGATCCTTTATATAGGCCATGGGGTGTGGCTCCATGACTCAGCACTCATTAAGGCCTGCCCCTCCCGTCCTTCTGTTGCCTCTGCCTATCCAGTCTTCTGATGCGAGGGTCACTCCAATCAGCAGCTGTTGGAAATAAACTTTCCTCAGGCTCACATGCTGTGGAGGAGGGGGAGGGGTCTAGCTGCTCGGTTTGCCTGGGCATGGAGCCAGGGCTGGGGCCGGGGGGTGCTCCCTCCTCTGCAGCCTGCTTGGGCATGGAGCCAGGGCTGGGGCCGGGAGATGCCCCCTCCTCAGCCTGTCTGGGCATGGAGCCAGGGCTGGGGCCGGGAGGACATTCTTCAGCGTTCGGAAGCAGATAAGCAGACCCCGGCTGCGGTGAGAGCGGGCAAGACACAACAGATTGATTCCATGACTTTGCACATACGCTGAAGCTTCTGCACATACGCTGAAGCTTCTGCACATACGCTGAAGCTTCTGCACATACGCTGAAGCTTCTGCACATACGCTGAAGCTTCTGCACATACGCTGAAGCTTCTGCACATACGCTGAAGCTTCTGCACATACGCTGAAGCTTCTGCACATACGCTGAAGCTTCTGCACATACGCTGAAGCTTCTGCACATACGCTGAAGCTTCTGCACATACGCTGAAGCTTCTGCAGATGCGTAGAAGTGTTGTGCAGTGTGAGTGTGGGAGTGAACCAGTAGCGACGGGGTTTGAAGCCCGCCCCTTTTCTGCATATCTGTAATTTGGCACTTTGAAACAAAGATTAGTCTAAGCAAGAAATAGAACAATTTAAAATGGCATTTCCTAAAGGCAATCCTTGAAGAAAATAAGCACAACAAAAGCTAAAACTTCAAGAGACTCATCAGGTAGCAGAAATGATAAATACTCATTTATGCTGCAGCAATAGGAATATGGGCCGTCTTCTGCAAACAACTTTTCACTTGTGCAACTTGTCAAACCTGGTCTATTAATGAAGCTCATTAAAGAGAACATTGGCAAGATGCATGCATTTAAAAGATCCATGGGCTAGGAAGTCCAGTCCATCATTCCTAGTGAAATGGATGGAAGTTGATTGCCCCGTATAATTTATCAGCAAAAAGCACCACTCAGAATGGAAGTGGAAAAACATGACGTCAGCCACATGATCCAGTTTCTTTTTGTTAGGATTTCATTATTTAGAATGTCGTTTTAGTTAAAGGCAAGTTTAATATTCTTTGATTCCTCCTTACCTTGATGACTTGATGATAGTGCTTACTAAGTTCTTATATATCTGGGATTAGTTTCTTATATTGGGGAACCTTGAGAATATAGTCATCTTCTCCACATTTAGCTCCTGGGTTTTTCATTGTCTATGACCAGTCTCACCTTTGAAGCTCATCCTTGTTAGAATTGAGACAAATCTGAAATTGTCTATGGAGATTCTCAATCATCCAGGTCATGGTTGTCCCAAAGGTGCTTTTCAAAATGAAACATTTTTCAAACATTTTTCAAACATTTTTCAAACATTTTTCAAACATTTTTCAAACATTTTTCAAACATTTTTCAAACATTTTTCAAACATTTTTCAAACATTTTTCAAACATTTTTCAAACATTTTTCATTATTTAGAATGTCGTTTTAGTTAAAGGCAAGTTTAATATTCTTTGATTCCTCCTTACCTTGATGACTTGATGATAGTGCTTACTAAGTTCTTATATATCTGGGATTAGTTTCTTATATTGGGGAACCTTGAGAATATAGTCATCTTCTCCACATTTAGCTCCTGGGTTTTTCATTGTCTATGACCAGTCTCACCTTTGAAGCTCATCCTTGTTAGAATTGAGACAAATCTGAAGTTCTTCCATTGTTTTTACTCCCAGCTCCCCAATAAGGAGAGGTCAGGTAATTAACAGAATAACAGAGTTGGAATAGACCTTGGAGGTCTTCTAGTCCAACCCCTTGCTCAAGCAGGAGGCCCTATCCCATTACAGACAAATGGTTGTCCAGTCTCTTCTTAAAAGCTTCTAGTGATGGAGCACCCACAACTTCTGAAGCAAGCCATTCCACTGATTAATCGTTCTCACTTAAATAATTAATATTTAAAAGGAAATAACAGTGAGAATTTCTTATATTCAGTTTTGCCTAATTTCATTGCTAACTTTTAGTATTTTTTGTGCCCTATGTAAATATATCAGAGACAACTGCAGCATCCAGTGAGTTTGTCCAAATGAGAAAAGCACATTTAGGACAAATCTGAAGTTCTTCCATTGTTTTTACTCCCAGCTCCCCAATAAGGAGAGGTCAGGTAATTAACAGAATAACAGAGTTGGAATAGACCTTGGAGGTCTTCTAGTCCAACCCCTTGCTCAAGCAGGAGGCCCTATCCCATTACAGACAAATGGTTGTCCAGTCTCTTCTTAAAAGCTTCTAGTGATGGAGCACCCACAACTTCTGAAGCAAGCCATTCCACTGATTAATCGTTCTCACTTAAATAATTAATATTTAAAAGGAAATAACAGTGAGAATTTCTTATATTCAGTTTTGCCTAATTTCATTGCTAACTTTTAGTATTTTTTGTGCCCTATGTAAATATATCAGAGACAACTGCAGCATCCAGTGAGTTTGTCCAAATGAGAAAAGCACATTTAGGACAAATCTGAAGTTCTTCCATTGTTTTTACTCCCAGCTCCCCAATAAGGAGAGGTCAGATAATTAACAGAATAACAGAGTTGGAATAGACCTTGGAAGTCTTCTAGTCCAACCCCTTGCTCAAGCAGGAGGCCCTATCCCATTACAGACAAATGGTTGTCCAGTCTCTTCTTAAAAGCTTCTAGTGATGGAGCACCCACAACTTCTGAAGCAAGCCATTCCACTGATTAATCGTTCTCACTTAAATAATTAATATTTAAAAGGAAATAACAGTGAGAATTTCTTATATTCAGTTTTGCCTAATTTCATTGCTAACTTTTAGTATTTTTTGTGCCCTATGTAAATATATCAGAGACAACTGCAGCATCCAGTGAGTTTGTCCAAATGAGAAAAGCACATTTAGGACAAATCTGAAGTTCTTCCATTGTTTTTACTCCCAGCTCCCCAATAAGGAGAGGTCAGATAATTAACAGAATAACAGAGTTGGACTAGACCTTGAAGTCTTCTAGTCCAACCCTTGCTCAAGCAGGAGGCCCTATCCCATTACAAACAAATGGATGTCCAGTCTCTTTTTAAAAGCTTCCACTGATGGAGCACCCACAACTTCTGAAGGCAAGCTGATCCACTGGTTGATTGTTCTCACTGTCAATAAATTTCTCCTTAATTCTAGGTTTCTTCTCTCCTTGATTAGTTTCCATCCATTGCTTCTTGTCTTGTCTTCTGGTGCTTTGGAAAATAAGTTGACCCCCTCTTCTTTGTGGCAACCCCTCAAATATTGGAATGCCGCTATCATGTGCCCTTATGTGCCCTAGTCCTTATTTTCATTAGAGTAGACATACCCAATTCCTGTAACTGTTCTTCATATGTTTTAGCCTCCAGACTCTTAATCAACTTTGTTGCTCTTCTCTGCACTCTTTCCAGAGTCTTGATATCTTTTATTTTCTGGTGACCAAACCTGGATGCAGTGTTCCAGGTGTGGTTTTACCAAGGCCTTATAAAGTAATACTAATACTTCATGTGATCTTGATTCTATCTCTCTGTTAATGCAGTTTAGGATTGCTTTGGCTTTTTTGGCAGCTGCAACACAGCTGCTGTCTCATATTTAAGTGATTGTCCACTAGAACCAGAAGTGAAATGCTCCTGGTTTGGACTGGATCACCTGATCCGGTAGCGATCGTGGCTGGTGGTTCAGAGAACTGGTAGCAATTGCGGAGCAAGGCTCTGCCCACCTGCCCGGCTGTCATTACTTCCTGGTTTTAACCAGGAAGTAATGTGTTTTGTACCCTCTGCACATGTGCAGAAAAGTTTTGCGCATGCATAGAGGGTCTGTGCATGCATGTGATGCGTGTGACTGCGTGGTACATGCACTTCTGAACCAGTAAGAAAGGTAAGTAGATGTCACCCCTGACTAGGACTCCAAGATTCCTCTTGCAGTTACTGCTATTGAGCCAGGGTCCACCTAATCCAGGTGTGTCCAAGCTTTGCTGGCTGAGGAATTCTGGGAGTTGAAGTCCACAAGTCTTAAAGTTGCCATGTTTGGATACCCCTGACCTAATCTGTACCTGTACATTTGTTTTTTTCTTGCCTAAGTGTAAAACCTTACTTTTCTTTACACCGAATTTCATTTTGATTAGATAGGACCCAGTGTTAAATCTGTCGAGATCCATCTGGATCTTGGGCCTATCTTCTGGGGTGTTGGCTATTCCTGTCAGTTTAGTGTCATCTACAAATTTGATGAGTTCCCCTTTTATTCCCTCATCTAAATTGTTTATGAAGATGTTGAAGAGTAGTGAGCCTAAAACAGGACCTTGGGGTATTCCAGTGCTTACTTTCCTCCATATACTACACATTAACTGCAGTTTGTCAGCTAGTTACAAAATCAGGGTCAAAATTTTCTTTCATTGCTTTTTCCCCTCAACATATCAAAAGAGAATTTCAGATATTCCTTACTTTATTAATTCTAATTAATTTATAGCTGTTAAGTAACGTGGGTGAAAGTGAAGCTCTAAAACCTCTCCATTAAGACATGGAACTCTGACTGCTCAGCTATTCAAAATCGGAGTCTGAATTACATTTTTTTATCTATATCTGTGAGCCAGAATTAAGTATTGTTTAATGGTGTCTTCATATTTAATGGCTACACCACAGGTAGGAACTGCATCATGCTGAGATCACTGTGTTGGCTAAACCAGGCCTGTGGAAGTAGCTCAGAATTTCATACATTTTTAAAAGAAAATCCACACATTTCTTCGTCAATAGGATAGTCAAACTGTATTAAGAAAGAAAGAAAAAGAAAGAAAGGAAGAAAGGAAGAAAGGAAAGAAAGAAGGAAGGAAGAGAGAAAGGGAGGGAGGGAGAAAAGAAGGAAGGAAGGAAGGAAGAGAAAGAAAGAAGAAAAGAAAGGAAGAAAGGAAGAAAGGAAGAAAGAAGGAAGGAAGGAAGGAAAGAGAGAAAAAGAGAAAGAAGAAAGAAAGAGAAAGACAGAAAGAGTGAGAGAGGAAGGAAGGAAGGAAGGAAGGAAGGAAGGAAGGAAGGAAGGAAGGAAGGAAGGAAGGAAGATTTTGCTTAACCAATGTCCCAATTATGCTTGTCAAATGAGTACTACTTGTACTTATGAGTACTACTTGTATTTATTCAATGCTGTTATTGTATAAAGTGCTGTACAAAATGTACAAATTCTCCACTGAGGGATTCTGGATCAAGACCAATCTATTTTACAAACTGAAGGTTATCTGGGAAACCCTGAGGACCAGGGATGGTTTTAAGTAACTGGCCCGGAGTGCCAAAATGTATGGAACATCAACTCTGCCTCTCCTTCTGAATCAGTCAAAAAGCCACAACTGCAGGAGATGGTGCCATTGGTCAATGTGGTCTAAGGGCATCATTCATCAAGTGAGCAGACACGGGTGAGGCCAAAGGCGGAAATGCCCCCAAATGACAATAGAGGACTAGTCAAATGAGATGAGAAGTACTCGTGGTAAGTTTTGCAATGACATTAAATCAGGAGCAGCACTAACCTAAAGCATAATGGGGCAAGAGGAAAGTATAGGCTCCTTTTCAGGCTTCCATGATGTAAAAGTGATGACACACATGCCACAACACTAAAGTGTGATTTGAACAATTACATCACACTATCTCCCAGCCCCAGTCCCCCAGGTGCCAATGGGGCACAGGCAGTGGTGAGATTCAAGTAATTTAACAACCGGTTCTCTGCCCTAATGATTTCTTCCAACAACCAGTTTGCCAAACTGCTCGGAAAGTTAAGAACCGGTTCTCCCAAAGTGGTGCAAAGTGGCTGAATCCCACCACTGGGCACAGGGCTTTGTTAAGCAGCAGGTTTAGTCCCTATGTGAGTAAGCAACCACTACATTTACTGTGGAATAGGACAGTTCACTGCAGCCAACTTGCTGCAATCAACTCGCCAAGAGACAACTCAATATGGCCAACTCAGGACAGGCCACAGGACAACTTGCTGCAGAACAATTCAACAATTCAATTTAATTATTTTTAAAAAAATTAAAAAATTTTAAAATTTAAAATTATTTAAAGTAATTAAAAATTATTTTAATTTTTGTCGTTCACATTTTATTTTGTCCCTCCTTTGGCATACTTTTATTAATGATTCTATTAGGCTATTTGTTTGATATTAGTGTAACTCTTGTCTCGTGGCGAGTTGGCTGTAGTGAGTTGGCCATGGCAAGTTGTCATAGACCCCACTTGCAAGGCATTGCTTTCTGCTTTTGATTGGTGGCAGAAATCCATTTCATTTTCATTAATAGGGAAGTTACAATCCATTTATAACATGGCTTGATGAAAAAAACATTTAAATCTCACAATCTTCAAAGCAATTCTTATTTACCTTTTTGTTTTTTAAGTGACAGCAAGATCTGAGTTTTAAACTGTGGCTACCGAAGTGCATGTTTTATCTCTGTTCCCACCAAGAATCACAAAATGTTTGCAGTGATAATTTCCAACACATCATGAAATAGGACAAATCCTTCTTTTCTAATTTTTTTTAATGTAATGCAAGTAATAAATTCCCCCCCATGGTTTCCTTTCCATCTTATTTTCATGTGTGACATATCCAGGGAAGTACTTAGTATGCTAAGGTACTTCCTGTGCTGATACATACTGAAAAAATATTCAAGTGCCATCTAGAATAAAGCTTTGCCCATTAAAATCTAAACGGAGCAGGTGATATTTTTGAGAGCTAATTCCAAAGGCTCAGTTAAGTGTGATGTTAAACATGAATTAGTTACCCAGAACTTGCCATGATACCATGAATGTATCTTCATTTCCCTTTGCTCCTTTATATAAAGCATACAAAATCGGCTAAATAAAATGATGAACCTTAATCACACAATTTAAGCTAATGAAAAGAATTTGATTTACCAAGAGTGTCGGAAACTATGCAAAATATTGCTGCCTGAGACAGATGCCAACAGTTTTCCCGCTACCCTTGCAACAAGTGACGTTTGCTTTGCCTTGCTATTTTCTACAAAGGAAGCAAACAAAACAGGAAAAAAAGGGGGTACCGTTGCTACCACCTCAAAGCTTCTAAGCGTAAAGAAGGTGTTCAAGGACCAGTGATGATGATGTTTGCTACTCGCTAGTGCCACCCCATGGAGCATTCTTTGAAAATATATCCACCCCCCCCCCCTTCCCTAGAACTCCTGGAAGTGACTGTAAATGATACATTGCATCCCATACTTCAATAAGACAGCAAGGAGAAGATATCTAATCTTCTCTACTGTGTGCGGTTCAAAATACTTCCTCATGAAAAATGGAACGCTCCCCTTTCTGAGAACGTGATTGTGCCATAGCAAAAGCGGAGCAGTCAAATGGCTTTATACCGCCAATAAAATAAAGAGACATTTTACCAGAGAGGTTAGGATGCATTACACGTTTTCTGTTTGCATTAGTTTATAAGAAACAGATGGTAAGTTTTTCTTTGGTAAGACAGGGAAAAAAAGGAGTTATAAATGAATTAAACTGACTTCCCCCACCCCCTGCTTGATCGGCTACTTGCTTCAGTCCTGCAAAATTGCATGTCAGAAAAGAAAAGATACTGAAATATAAAGTGATAACTAGGAAGAACAAACTGTCCCGATGTGTGTGGGTGCTATAAACTATGTCCAAAAAGGATTTGCTCTGGAACAGAGATGCCAACATGTGGCTTGCATACCGTGAATGCTGCCACATATAAATGGATATCCAAAACTACCTTGCTGAAGTGGAAGGTGGAGTTGGGAAGAGGAGAAAGAAAAGATTTCTAAGAGAATTCTGTCCTGAAGATTAGTCCCGGATACTTAATTTAGTTATCAAAATTCAGTGCAAGTTGGAGGTGGGGGGGTGTCTACCCAATGAGTTTTTAAGAGAAATCGGACACATGTGCAAAAATCCTAATCGGCATGAGCCTTCATTCCAGGATTCTTCACATCGGGTTTCTCATCTACAATATTAAACATTATTTCTCTTGCAAAGCTCTTCAGAAAGATCCATGGCTGGTCTTCAGGGTTTGGAGGGTGAGACCAAGGGTTTATGCATAGCATTTGGGTGTGCAGACTGAGTCGCCCAGACTTGGCGCGTCAGAATGCTGTCCCACAGATGGCTCCGCTGAACTCACCCACTAATGATCTCAGTTACCTAACTCCAATGTTATTTCTATGCCTTTCCTAAGTGGGGTAATGAATCCAGTAAATAAAGCGTTCTATCACCCCATTCAGTATAGACATTAATTTTAGAACCAAACATTAATCAATTTAAATTTATGCACTGATGCAGACACAATCAATTTGAACTTCTTATGACAATTAACAAAGCTTTTGTTACATCCCTAAAACACACTGACCCATCAATTACAGTTTGCATCAAACTAATGCTAATGGTAGTTCTCTCTTTCTCGGACTGTCAGCAGCCCCTACCTGATTGGTCAATTTCAGTGCAGAAAGATCAATTAATATAAATTATACATGCACGGAAAGATGGGTTAATATCATAAGTTCATTTAATTAATTGGGTTTGATTAAATGAGGTTCTTTCATTAGCCCTCTTAACCATATATACATCATAATCCTTTTACAAGCTCAGCTGCCCAGACACAGACCTGACATTAGGAGCATATTCAAATTACCAGCCGCAGCCATGCAAACCTCCCTGCATAATTAACAACTAAACGAGCTGCAGTCACTTAAGCTGAAAAGAAAACTGTTCACATCAACCTCTCTGATACTGTTTAAATTGAAGATGTCATGGGTAAAACAAAGGTGAACAGACAATGGTAATTAAAAATTAAAAAGGACAAGGGGGATTTGCTACTAATGGAAGCAAAGTGAAAAGAGGGCGAAGGGCCTGTTTCTTAAAAAAAAAAAAAATACAGAGTAGCAGTAGAAAATATTTATGCTGGTGTTAGATGATTCAGATCCTGGTTTTTCAAAGCAATCTAGTCCACCTACTGTTTGTTGGCTTTTCAGAGGGAGAAATCACTTATCATCCTGAATGCAAATCTAGTTGGAAGAAATGCATGTGTGAACAGGCAGCATTGGCCTTGGGTGGGTGGGGGGAAGTAACAGACTTAAGAGCAGCTTTTGCTGCCCCTGTAAAAGGATGTTTCACTCAAACTTCAGTTAAGAAAAAATCTCAGCCCTCCTCTAATTCCTCTAACGGTACCAAAATCAGGGTTTCTTTTGGTCTCTTGAGCTTTGATGCTGACTTTTTCTTCCATTCTGCATTCCAGTGGATGCTATTCAGATACTATATCTTCCATTACCTCCAGAAAATCTGATCAATCCTCAGGAATTTGATCATGAGCAACTTAGAGGGTCTTTGTCATGCCAAAATAACAGAAAAGGGGACAGGTTTTCTATCAATTCAACAACAACTGGAAGATATCGTAAGTTAATAATGGGGAAATGGCCTACAGGCAGGCAATATCTGAAATACCTATCTGTTCCAATAGTACTCAGACCTATACCTCACTTAAAATTTCCCACTGTGAAATCTATTTTTAATATGTCAGACTTCCACAAAGAGGTCTTTTCTGTATTATCCATTGATCCCAGGATATCGTCATTAAATGCACCCTTCTTTCTCTTCCTCTCTCGTCAGACAGTATTTGACTCATTTTTTATACAAAGGTGTTCTGAACAATCCTGCTATTTTTCAGGCCCAATCTGTGCCAGGAGATGTTTTCTGAGAAAAAGTTAGCTTTTTCCTCTATCTCCGCCCATCCTCTTCTCTAAAAAAGGGTGTCAGTTTGCACGTAATGACAGGAAATGTAGTTATGATTCTCAAAAGGGAGGGAATGTATTCCAGAGTAATAAGGGACAGTGAAGTTTAGATAGTTTGATTGGGAAGAAGAGTGTTAAGTCAACTCCTCCCTTAGAAGTTCTTAGAGCATATTTTTAAAGATGCAAGTAGTTTGCTTTAGTTTGATGAGATTCTGTTTGTAGGTGAGGAACAATAAAGGAAATTGTTTAGAAGTAATTTTGAATGTTTTTCTTGGTTTACAGAGGGGGACGGATATGATATTATCCATCTCCAGTTTATAACACAGTCCTTTCAGCAGTTCCAAGAAGGCCCCATATCCATTTGCACTACTCAGCTGACCCTGAGGACACAGATAAACCTTCAAGTGGCCTCAACAACCCTCTAAAAGAATGCAAATGACCAGCTGTCTGCAAGGAATATAAATCCATCCATTCCTGTCAGACAGTGGTGGGTTTCACATTTTATTACCACTGGTTCAGCCTTCCACGCATGCGATTTGCTCACACACGGGCCTTCCTGCATGAGCCTGGCTTCAAAAATGTGCCTAAATAGGATGTCATAGAGCTGGCATGGGTGGGCAGGCCCACCTGTGATTTCCGCTATCAGTTCGCCTGAACTGGTCCGAACCGGCTGCATGCCACTTCTTGTTGTGGCCCAGACTTGAGCAGGTAGCAACAAACGCAATCCTTAATGAAAATAAACTTTATTCAAGCAGCTGGGAATTGACCCATTCCCAGCATCGTGAAACTCAAAAGAAAGCAAAGGCTTCTCACACAAAACAGTCTGTCATTATTTCCAACCTGGTCCAATTTAGATAATTCCTAAAGTCCTTTGCAGATAAGCGTCTCGAGCAGAGAATGAAGAGCTGCCAAGGTCTTCTCAGAGAAACATCCAGAGCAAAGAATGGGACGGGCGTAGCTCCAATGTTATTTTCCGGCAAACTGAGACACCGATGCCGGTCTCCTTTTAAACCTTATGGGAGGGGCCAATTATCTCTTGGCCCTACCCCCGAGATGACCTCTCTGCTTGAGCTGCTCCTGCCTCTTGGCAGCTCTCTTCATTCGGGCATTAGGGACAGGCTCTCCCAGTTCCTCTTCCTCCTTGCTACTCTCAGCCTCTGAAGGCTCTGGAGTCCACATCCCATTTCTCGATGGCCCTGGCCTCGCCTCCGCCTCATCACTGTCCGATTCTGCCACCAGCACCGTAGGCTGCTGACAGACCACAGCACCTCTGCAGTTAGAGTTCAAGAAGCTTCTTGGATGAGAAGCAAAAAGTCTTAAAAGAAACAAGAACATCCAGTTGCCAATTGAAAAAGCACCTTTGGGTTTTTATTATCATGATCTTAGGGAATTGAAGATGACCCTATAATTTCAAAGTTAAAATTTTGAGGAGAGAAAAAAAAATCTTTATTTCAGGCAAATATAGTACTGCTTTCCATTGAGGGGTTCTAAAGCAATTTAAGATCTTTTGCAGAGTATCAGTCCGCTAATGAAATAGTTTTATCATCTGGGATGGTCTAGGTTCCACCTCCCTAGGAAAGCCTCATAAATCTATTTATTCATTCAGGTCTTTGTGGCTTTTGTGTTTTGTTGTGTGCTGGTATCGGATTTTGTATCTCAGAAATAATACCTGATTTTAAAATCCATGTGGGTATTTCCTCTGCTGGTTTTATGAATAATTAGTGTTTTTAATGTGATGTTGTTATTGTGGACGTTTATTTATTGTGCGTGATTTAATTTTTGGAAAGCATCTTGGGAGGCCCCTTTGCCCTAAATGGATGTTTTAATACATATTCCAGAAAATACGCATGAGTTCAATAAAATAAAATTGCAAAGATCACAGCCGGAATCATAAATACTATCACCCCCTAAGTGTTATAAAACAGCATAACAAAACAATCAAATGGCATTCTGGGTGCCTTTTCTCTAGTTCTAACTTCTCCCAAAATTATAGGTTTCTGCTTGAATTGCCACTTTTCCCCCTTATGATAATTGAAAGAATAATAATTGTTATATCATAACACACAATATAGTCCCCAGAAAGGATTTTCCCATACAGAGGGAAAGAGAGGAACAGCTGGAAAGGAAATATGGCATTTGTGATTGCCTATGATTTACCTGTGTGTCTGCCTCTCTGCCAGGTGCACACAGTCCTTTATCTTTTATGACCTTTTATTACTACCTTCTGTAAGAGCATAAGAAAAGAATGCATGCTCTTGGCATACTTGGATACCAAGTACCAACCTTAGAGTGTAAAAACAAACAAATGAGAAGATGTGGAAAGAATTATCTTTGGGGCTTTGGAATTGAGCAACAGGAAGGACACTCATGAATATTAATTCAGGTACTTAAAAAGAGCTGCCTTGGTGGGGGTTTTTTTAATGTCTCTATGGCCTCTTCTTGCAAGAGAATGAGATTATGAGCAAAAATGTGGTATGATATAACATTTAAAAAATAGCTGTTAAAGCATGAAGGGAAAAGTGGTTTGCCTAACAGCCGCGACCAAGCAACTACAGGTAACTTGTTTCCTCGAAAATACAACCTACAACCCTAAAGTAAGTCTTAGCTTGATTTTTACACATGTGCCCAATATAAGCCCAACCCCCAAAATAAGCCCTAATTAAGACCCATCCATTCCAGAGTGCATGGGTAAAAATTAAGCTAGGGTGGGGATGTGGGTGGAGCTGCCCTACCAGAGGTGGGTTTCAGCAGGTTCTGACCAGTTCTGGAAACCGGTAGTGGAAATTTTGAGTAGTTCAGAGAACCGGTAGTAAAAATTCTGACTGGCCCTATCCCCATCTATTCTCTGTCTCCCAATCCCAGCTGATTGGGAGGAAATGGGGATTTTGCAGTAACCTTCCCCTGGATTGTGGAGGGAATGGAGATTTTACAGTATCCTTCCCCTGCCACACCCACCAAGCCACGCCCACCAAGCTATGCCATGCCTACTAAGCCACACCCACAGAACCGGTAGTAAAATAATTTGAAACCCACCACTGTGTCCTACTATTTACCTTTGGACAGTTGCAGCCAGGCCTCGCACATCCCGACACCTGCCTTGCCAGCCCATTTCTTCTGCCGCCAACAAGGCCAGCCAGTCTTTCCTGAAGGTCTGTGCAACTGATAATAGAGCTCTGGATTGATCCGGAGCTCTGTTATCAGCTTCAGAGGCCTTCAGGAAAGCTTGGCCAGCCTCACTGGCTGCAGAAGAAATTCCAGAAGGCCTCTGACAGTGAAAAGAAGACTGGGGATGACACTCACAAGTGAGGTGAGTCAGTGGATGACATCCCTCCCCGAAAATAAGACCTGGTGCCTTTTTTAGTGGCAAAAAAATACAAGTTTGAGTCTTAGTTTTGGGGAAACCTGGTAGTCCTCAATTTACAACAGTTTGTTTAGTGACCTAAGTTACAATGGCATTGAAAAAAGTGATTTATGGCCATTTTTCACACTTACAACAGTTGCAGCTGTTGTCCCCATAGTCACATGATCAAAATTTGGACACTTGGCAACGGACTCATTTTTATGATGGTTTCAATGTCCTGGGGTCACAGGATCCCTGTTTGTAACCTTCTGATAGGCAAAGTCAATGGGGAAGCCAGATTCACTTAACAACTGTGTTACTAACATAACAACTGCAGTGATTCAGTTAACAAATGTGGCAAAAAACTTTGTAAAATGGAACAAAACTCACCTAACAAATTTCTCACTTAGATACATAAATTTTGGGGTCAATTATGATCTTAAGTTGAGGACTACCGGTAGTTCATTTATAAGGCTGGAATGGATGGAATCCATAAGCTTCATGCAGGCTGACTTGAACTAAGTTCAAAAATACATTTTTCAGCTCCTGTTGATAGCATTAGCAATAGCATTTACCTTTATATTCCACTTCACATTCCTTTTCAGCCCACTCTAAGCAGTTTTCAGAGTCAGCATATTGCCCCCAACAATCTGGGTCCTCGTTTTACTGATCTCGGAAGGATGGAAGGCTGAGTCAACCTTGAGCCGGTGCGAATCAAACTGTACAACTGCAGGCAACAGCAGTCAGCAGAAGTAGCCTGCAGTATTGCATTCTAACCACTGTGCCACCATGCTATTCCTATTAGAGGAAAAGTATGTTGGTCCCAGCAGAATTCAAATCCTCTTTCAGGAAATGAGCCAGAAGATGGCATAGGACAACTGATACGCAACAGTTGCTGATCGTCTGATGTTTCCATTTGCATATTTTGAAACATGTACTGGAGCAATGTGAGAAGGAAAAGTAATACATTATCAAAAGTAACACAGATCTCGGTTAGCCATAATCACAGCTAAATAGATGAAAAGAGCTATCGTAATTTCAGTTGCTATGAAGATAATCAATGTGAAGGAACTTTATGTAATATAAAATATAAGAGCCTGAGGACAGTATTAATGTCTCTCTACCAATTGCTCCACAATATTGGTTCTTGAGCGTTGAGAGCAAATGTCCATCAATGTGTTCCAAAGAAAGCAAAATTTATGTATGCCCTGTATTTCTGAATTGCACAAGCATATGAATATTCCAGGGGAATATTAGAGTTTGAGATACATATGACACATGACCCTATGTTCTTGTATGAAAACAAGAATACACTTTTTAAATATGTTTCTCTTTATATGCATATTTTTAAAGGTGTGTTTTCAAAGGTTTCTATTGCAGGTAGTTTTCCTTTAATATAATGTATAGATACCTTTTCATAAATAATAGTTTTGGGATAGTTGACAAGAACAAAAAAAGAGTTAACTTTGATCTTAATGATTTATGAAAGTACTAAATGATGTGTGGATTCTACACGTACAAAACTCGGAAAATTAATTTTTTCCTGAGCTGCAGGACACATTGTTGGTATATTTAGACTACTGCTTATAGTAATAATTTTTGCACTGGTATATTGCATATTGCAATATTTTGTTTATAACAATTCAGACTAAAGCTGTAGACACCCCTTAGCAATAAAATAAATATATAATCTCTCAATTCCTCAAATACTGTTTGAGGAACTCTTTCTTCCTAGAAAGTAGATTTACTAATTTATCAGCTAAATGATTCAAAACTTACAAGCAGAATTCTATCTTTTGGTTTGTAAGGTATTGTATTTTATCCTTAAGAAGGCTCTCTACAGTTTTCAGCGTAAAAACAAATATTGTTCACCCTTTTGTCATTTAAGGTACAAGATTTTAGAAGTTTTATGAAAAAAAGACACTTATTTTAAGATTTCTTTAGATTTAACCCTTTTAATTGTTAAAAAAATAATTGTTATAATATCACTAATAATAATGTTAAACTATCATTATTGGAGGATGTTTAAAATTTTAATTTTTGTCTTACATTATTTTTACTCAGCTGTGCTCAATACCATTGTTTCATTAAGAGGTCAGGTGAAAAACCAATGGGTGGGTGGATGGATAGATAGATGATAGCTAGCTAGCTAGCAAGCAAGCTAGCTAGAATAGAATAGAATAGAATAGAATAGAATAGAATAGAATAGAATAGAATAGAATAGAATAGAATAGAATAAAGAGTTGGAAGGGACCTTGGAGGTCTTGTAGTCCTGCTTAGGCAGGAAACCCTACACCACTTCACACAAATGGTTATCCAGTCTCTTCTTAAAAACTTCCAGTGTTGGAGCATTTACAACTTCTGGAGGCAAGTTGTTCCACTGATTAATTCTTCTAACTGTAAAGAAATTTATTCTTAGTTCTAAGTTGCTTCTCTCCTTGATTAGTTTCCACCCATAGCTTCTTGTCCCAGATAGGTAGGTAGGTAGGTAGGTAGGTAGGTAGGTAGGTAGGTAGGTAGGTAGGTAGGTAGGTAGATAGATAGATAGATAGATAGATAGATAGATAGATAGATAGATAGATAGATAGATAATGCAAGTCATTTGTATACAGTTGGTTTAAAGAATAATCTGCAACTATTTTAATATAATTGTATACATCTATTTATAATTTTTTAATATTTATATAAATATTAAATATAAGCATATAGAACAATTTAGACATCACAAAACTAATAGTTTTAACAGTTTTGTGAAGCAGCAAAAGAAAAAAGCATATCCAGAAAGGGAAAAGAAAATTCCGTTTGCTAGTAACAGAATGGTTGTAAATAAAACAGTCAAATATTATGAGTCAGGGTCTAATTTTAACAAATCAAACAACACATGAACAGATGCTTAATGTATTTAATGATATCCCCTGTCTTGTTACACTGTGTTACTCTGTTTCAAAAGTAAGGCTTTTTGAAATTCATTTACAGGGGCTTAAATAATCTGCTTTCTCTACTAATGCATGCATAATATGCTTAAGTATTGCTAATTCAGCATCAAAAAATAAATTACACTTGTAAGCCAAACAATTAACCTCTCCTTTGAAAGACAGCTTTCAGCAACCATCAGAATGAAAATACTGATGTTGACCTCTTCTGTTGACCTCATCTTTGAAAATCTATAAAAATTTCACCCAGTGAAATTAATATTCAGTCAGGCTGCAACTGACTCAAGTTTCATGTGCCAAACTTCAGTTAAACATGGGTTATTGGGGATTTATCTCAGATTCCCTCACCCAGGGACATTTTTTAACAGAATAGATTTTAACGATTCCAATAGGTCAGTTTCAATGTATTTCAGCAACTTTATCATGTGCCTATTGAAGTGTGAGTGATGGTATATTCTTCTTGAAATCAGGCAGCAATTGACAATGGCAGAACTAAGAGACTTTTGCTAGTAATGTTGGTTTAGAAATACTATTTTGCGTGATGTTGTTTGCAGAAGTTCTAATATAAAACTGGAAGTTGCTGATCTGAAACTACCTGCAGCAGTTAAACTTATTCAGTCCTCATAATCAAGTCATTCTTCCATAATGAAGCTCATCATTTGTCATTCATCATTTGACTTAACAAGTGCTGTAATTATAAGAATCAGAAATTGAAAATCAATTGGGACTTCCTCCGCCACCTCCTCCTCCTCCTCCTCCTTCTTGCATCTACATCAAACTTTAAACTGCCAGAATGAAGCCACCTTCTTGGCTTGGTCATTAGCCAAAAATAAGTCATTATCGGTATATGTTTCTGGTAGTAACTGACATGCCAGCAGATGGACCAGGCTCTGTGTCTCTCCACATTCTCACAGCATGATATCCACTAAGAACCTGTTCTTCAGCATATTGGTTTTACACTTAGGGACTCTAACCCTCAACCTATTCAAGTAGTATAACCTCCAAGTAGTATAGGGAGATCAGATCCTTCAGTCATATCCTCCTTGCTTGATCGTCTCCTTCCTTCATCTTTTATTTTGTTCTTGCGTATTGTCAAGAATGTTTGTTCTTGCCATAAAGTTGTTCTTAAGACCTGAGTCGGCCGACTTCAGAGTATGTCAAGGATCATTTTCTTGCTGTGTTATCAGCACTATAGAAATATGGTGCTCCACGTATTCTGGGATATTCCATTTGCACTATTTGTTCTCCTCTTCTTTTCCTTCTTTGCCACTTCTACACATGTTCTCCTATTCATTTCCTTTCCTGCCCTGACTTCACTTACCAGCATGTGTTACTTTTTCTGAAGTATTCCACTGAAGTTAAGGGATGACAGTCCAGAAGCTGAGCTAAATGTCCTCTTTCAGGCATGAATCTAGAAGTTAAACAACATGCCAAGAAGCAATTCACATTATTGTCCCTTGCAAAGGTAGGATGCTTAGCAGGATGAATATATACATATGCGTAGGCATAGATTCCTTGCATTGTCAAATCATTCGCTCTCAGCTGAAGTAACCAATTGAATGGTTGCTAAATTCAGAGGGAGAAGTCAGAGTAAGAACAATTCTATAGGAATAAAAAAAAATTGTGGTAAGAAAAGCCTAACCACTTCTACCAGCACTCTGAAATAAGTCTCAAGAATATGTATCTTCAATGTGACATCCAATTTTCTGAATTTCAAAGACCAACACTCGTTTCAGCTATGAAAACTCTATATCAGCATGTTGGGATCCAGCAGTGCATTTATAGAGAGATGCTCAGATTTTTTTTTATTTAATTCCATATGTTTGTAAACTGTTTCCCTAGGTACAATGAATTCCTCTCACTAGCTTGTTTACATATGCGTTATATAAACATTCTTTACATTTGAAGTGCTTTCCTCAGAATAAGAATATTAAACCCATTAGAGGTGAGAACACCGATTTAGAAATCAGTCAAATTCTTTTTGTTTTCCCTTTGAACCACAGTCTTTATATATTTAAAAGAAAACAAACCTGGCATTATTATTTCTAGTCTTAAACAAACTGCAGAATTCACTGCAGTAGGCTGTTCCTTCAAGCTTTGCAAATAATGATCATGCTGCACTTTTGAATGTTAAATCTGCATTGTTGGAGTTCTAACCTATAAAAAAACATGGATTCTCATTTTAGTAAAGACCGGTTCCTCTAGATGTGACTGCTTGAAAGTGACTGCTGTATTTGTGATTTCTAAAATAAGGTTAGTTGTTCTTCTTTCTCTTAAAAGATCCCTAAGGCCGATTCAAGGAATTAATTTGACAAGTAGAAAAAAGATAAGACTCGTTTAATTTTATTTTTGACAAGAGAAACTGAGAGAATAATTTAGAATACCTCTTGTCTAAATGTATTTCTTTTGTGGGACCAAAGGAATCTTCAGAATCATTTTAGAACTCCCAAATTCAAGATTTCATGGTATTGGGGGACAAAATAAGACTTGGGGGAATAACAAGGACACCTCCAAAGTTACATCAAACTCCAAATATCACAATATAATATATTCTACAGTCTCTGGATAGCAGTGTCAGTTTTTTTTTTCCTGTATTCAAAGTTTGCTTTGATTTTATAATATGACTTTGGGGGTGTAAATGGAGAATAATATTTCCTGACTGCAGATTTTATTAGTGTACATGTGTATTCAGGGGCACAAACAAATACTTGGGTTGTGGTTGGATAAAGGGAACCATGATTTCAATCCCACAATACAGTTCACTGTTTCCAATGTACAAGTGACTCAGAACGTTTTTATTGCAAGACACTAAATTTAATCCATTAAAATATAATACAAACATGCTGCTGTTTAATGGGCCATGGACATGCAAGGATCAAAAACAGCAGAGAAAAACACAATTGCATCACCATTGTTGTAGTGAAAAGAAAGAGGGATTCAATTAATGTTTTGTTCTTTTTTTTAAAAAAAGGCCAAGAATAAGAATGTGTTGATCTTTCCATCATTTCTGCTTTTGCTGTAGGTTTTTTCAGAAGAGTTTTGTGTGGTTGGTGTTGATGTAATTACACAGAGGTTCTAGTGAGCGTGTTTCTTTGTCCAAAACAGAATTAGCAAACTCTGAAAAGTAACTCAGAGAGGAGTGACAGTTATTAAAAAAAGGGAAAAGCATCCAGACCTCCAGCTACACAGGCATAGTGCTTTTAAACACCTGAACTATAAATGAGATATATCCTGCCATTAAACTGAACCAAAGATTGTGGATCTACAACTTTGTTTTCCTGGAGTGCGGACAATTCTTTTCTGACTAAGCACTGCACTTGTAAAGACCATATTAATATAATAAGTGTCAAGCTGTAGGAGTTGGAGACAATGAAGTAGGATTGAAGGCTTCTTGGTGTTCTTTGAGCTTGGTTACTTTCTGGTTAGTGCTAGGGTTGACTAGCACTAATGATATTATTGTTAAAGAATGCTTTTCCTCAGTTTTCCTTTTTCTTATATTATTTTTAATTTCTTCCAAGTCCAATTTTAAATCCAGGTGAAAAGTTTTCCTTTTAGGGCTTTGATTTTTATAAGTTCCTCTTTGTTCCCCCCACCCCCGTCACTTTGAATTTCCAAGTGGCAATTAGCCGCTTATTTTGGGTTGGGACCTCTTTCAAGCTTTAAAGATTTTTCTTCTTACCTGTGAGTTGACCAATCTCTCACCCAGTAACAATTCTCTGTTCAATCACTGCTCCTGCTCAAATCTTAGTCCGGTTGCCCCAGCTTTT